>NW_014037584.1:0-4351 GCF_001186125.1 Sphaeroforma arctica JP610 | reverse complement strand
GCACTTACAAGACCATGTACAGGTATATGCACTTACAAGTCATGTACAAGTATATGCACTTACAAGCCATGTACAGGTATATGCACTTACAAGCCATGTACAGGTATATGCACTTACAAGCCATGTATAAGTAAATGCACTTACAAGCCATGTACAAGTATATGCACTTACAAGACATGTACAATTATAAACACTTACAAGCCATGTACAGGTATATGCACTTACAAGCCATGTACAGGTATATGCACTCCGGATCGTCGTGTTTTGTATGCATGCCCAGCACATTGTTTGCAATATCCACTACTTCTGGTCGATTATCCTGTGCGAGTGCTCGGATGAGCAGAGAGTAGTGGTAGCGTGTGGCCTCGGACCAATGCTTCACCTGTCCAAAGTCAATTAGCCCAAGACGCCCGTCATCTAGGAGCATGATGTTGCCAGCTGTGTACAAGGTGGTGCGGAGAGAGTGTTACTGTGAGGGAGATATGCATATATATACACATACACGCACTCACACACGCACTCACATATGTATACATATACATATACATATACATACACATACATACACACACATATGTATATATATATATATATATATATATGTATGTATTATATATATAAATACAAGTACAAATACATGCAAACACACATATACATACTGACACACTCTCAGTCAAACGTCACATTCATGTCTCACATATCCGGTAGGGAGACCACCCGTCCACAAATGCACATCACGCAACATACACTGTGGATCTACACTATAGCAGCCATCGTACATCCTCACATATCCAACAAAAGGACAACCCTACACCCACTCCCACATCCCACATACGGTGTGGATCTCCATTGAAGCACCCGTCGTAGAATATCTGGTGTGCGTGCACCTTGAGGACGGTGTCCAGGATTTGGGCCAAATTAATGGGCCGCACGCTGTACTGCCAGTGTTTGTGATCGCCTGTGACCAACCCCACGGTCCAGTTGTAGGTGGTGCGTAGAGTGTTGAGTGTCCCGTCTTTGACGGTGAGGTACCGGTTGTACCACCTGTTCAGGAGGGTGGGAGATTATAGGGCAAGTATGAGGACAAAGTAGGTAGACTATCGGCTGACGGGTATAGAATGAGGATAAAGTACACAGACTGGCACCTGACAGCTCCGGTATTAAGAGACTAGGCCGCCGAAGTGGAAGTAGTCAGGGAATAAGCTAACCATGGCATAATCACTAGGTGTCTCAGTGAAGACTAAATAAATCGAAGACAAGTAACACCGCACATGTGATGTACTAAAAAACATGCAACATATATACATCACATACGCATACGCACACGCACACGCATGCGTGCATGGTTCCATCCAGTCGACTGGCCCATGGCTACTGGTTCTGGTTCTCAATTTACCCAGAGGTTAGTGCCGTCTCTTAGACTCTTACCTTAACTCTCGCTTGCTCTGCTCCAGATCCTTGTGCACATGGCCTGGTTGCTGGGTCTCCCAACGGTACTCATCCTCCAGCTGCTGTGCTGTCTTGCCCTGCTCAGCTGCCATCGCCCTAGCAACAGCACAACGCACACAGACCACACACACGCGAAGGATTAGTTTAAGGTTGGGAGCATGCATTGATGAACTATAACACAATCCTTAATGAACTACACGCGCACAACCCTCGTCAGATGGACACAGGACGGTACCCCAATCTCCAAGTAGGTCTACCCACTCTATTACTACCTACCCACACCTACCTGAGCTGGCGCCGCACCCCGCTGATGAGAGAGATGCCGGGGAGATACTCCATCACCAGCACTTCCTTGGTGCACAGATGCATGAAAGGGCGTGGGATTTCAATCTGCTTGTGCCAGTGTTGCATTAGGTTGGACCTGATTTCCAGCATGTTCTCTGCTTCTCCCCTAAAAGGAAACATGTGTACAGCATATTCGGCAACACTGGTATGATAAGCCATGTACAGGTATTGCTTACAACACATATGTAGTCAGTGTATCTGACTACATAGTTAACTGCGAGGTCTAATGTCACTGCCGTCACTTGGGCTTTGTGGTCACTGTCCCGTCTACGTACAACCGATCATCACATGTGCGCGAGAAGTGTTCAATCTCACAATACGGTATACCGGTACACGGCACAAAACCCTATCATAGCCAATCAAATCAGTTGGAGCAACCCTGTATTAGCCAATCAAATCAGTTGGAGAAACCCTATCTCGGCATTTAACCCATTCACAACAGTTGCGGAACCACAGATAGCTAAGCCCATAATGATTAAGAAGATTTAGTTGGGCAATTGACGGAGGAGGGTCCCTCTCCGATACACTTGTACGAATAACTATGTTATCGTAACCTCAAAGTATCGGCAACAACAGCGATATGATTCAAACACTTCTCCTGACCACTAACCGCGAATCAGTAAAACGGACTTAAAGAAAGGAGACGACTCGGCACAAATGACACGCCACACAATTTAAATATAGATATTCATATAAATGATAAATATAAATATAATAGTAGTAGAAAATTGGTACAGAAGAGCAATCGAGGGGATGTGATTGAGACACACGCCTGCGACAGAGAGTGAGGTGAACTAGGAATATCCAAATATAATAACATCGTGAAGTAGGATGTGAACAGCCAGATATATTACATCGTGATGTAGGATGTGAACAGCCAGATATATAACATCGTGAAGAAGGGTGTGGTTGATAAGACGCACTGTACAATGACAGACGTAAGATTCAACACACACGCACATACACACACGCCTTTCGGATCATGCTTGAATGCTTATGCGTGTCCTAATACTAGTGACTAATACTGATTTTCTGAGTACCTGTTCTAAATACACCACACCCCTTACCCACACATTTATACCTACTACTTAAACCTACCACTTAAACCTACCACTTATATATACTAACTATACCCACCACTTATACCTACCACTCACACCTATCACTCATACCTACCACTTATACATACCGCTTATACATACAACTTATACCTACCTGTAGTCGAACTCGGTCAAGAACTGCTTCTCCGTCTCGCGCATAAACGGCAGCTGCGCAGGCTGTGCGAGTTTGCAGAATTGCATGGCTGTGGCTATGTCGGCCCTGAACTTGTCCTCAATAAATGGGTATTGCACCTTCACCACCACTTCCCGTCCATCCAGCAGCGTTGCCCGATGCACCTGACCTGGTTTTTGGGTTTTTAAGGGTTTTAGGGTTTAGTGTGTGCATACATATTGCGGGTATCAGGGCAGGCACACGCAAAAATGGGGCTTGACCTGACACACGCCCGCTTCATCTGATATTGCTGTGTAGTAGGTGTGTGGTTACAAGCCAAAAGGCTCGTGGTATTTGGAAACTGTTGCCAATTGTGGCGTCGAGTTCTTGAGCCAGACGGACTGCTTGGACACTACACAAGCGGATTCTACCTACTAATACCACCGTACAAAACTATCCCGCACAATACCTACCAATACTACCGTACAAAACTGTACCGTACAAAACTATCCCACACAATACCTACCAATACCACCGTACAAAACTATCCCGCACAATACCTACCAATACTACCGTACAAAACTGTACCGCACAGTACCTACCAATACTACCGTACAAAACTATACCACATAATACCTACCAATACTACCGTACAAAACTGTCCCACACAGTACCTACCAATACTACCGTATAAAACTGTCCCACACAATACCTACCAATACTCGCAGCGGCAATAGGGTGACTGTCAAATGTGGCAAACACCTGGTCCAAGTCCTGGCCCAAACTCTTTGCCACGGCCAGTCGAGCCTGTTCACCGGTCAACTCGGGCGGACACTGGTCTTGTGTGGCCTGGTCACGAGGGTGTCACGGCGTGTTAAGGCAGGTTAGTCATATGACACTTGGGACATCTATAGCCGTATCATAGTCTTACTAGCTGAGGAGAGCCATACCATGGTGACACCAGCTGAATATACTGGGCTTCTTATGAAGACACTACATGGTCAATGGACTAATCGGATAGAGTGATTACCTCAACCAGTCGGTGGTGCATGGACAGCCATACCCCCCGGCGACAAACAGGTCCACCGGTCCAAAATAAACAAGCGCAAGTGCAGGTGCGAGACCCAATAGTAAAGTAATTCAGAACAGAATAGAGTAGCCAATACTCACCCGGACAATTCAACTCAGTACAAGCATAAACAAGGGCAAATCCACCCACAAAAAAATAACTACAGGTGCACACCTGCCAGAGGCATATGCATACAGGTTCCTTCTCGCTAATCATAAGGATGCAGGTACAAGCCGATCCAGAACAAATACACACAGACATGAACAACCATATATA
>NW_014037585.1:0-4351 GCF_001186125.1 Sphaeroforma arctica JP610 | reverse complement strand
TATACTCACATGACAACCAGCGCTCTCAAGACCGAGATAGTACCTATCGATCTCAAGACAACCGACGCCATACAAGGGACGGCAGAAAAGACAAAAGCAATGTCAGCGCAATTCAATGACTTTCCTCGTTCTGACAGACGAATTACGTTTTCGGCTATAGACCCTACAGTTGACAATAAGGATGTGAACGATCGACCAAATAGGGATCCGGAACGTGGATACTGACTAGCTTGTGACAGTTGCGCTACCATCCATGTACTCCCATACAAGTATCATCAGCATTACCTCATCCACAAGATGTGCGTCAATGTCCGGTACGCACTTGAAGTGGCAAATGGAACCATCATTTATCCTAAGTATGTGGCACAACTGGGAGATTTGGGAGATGTACTCATCGACACTACCTTCAAAACAGCCCTACTAAGTGTCAGCCTGCTCTCGGCTCGACTCTATTCATTTGAGTTTACCAACAGTATGTTATATATATTGTTGCCTAACTTCAAAACAATAACAGTGTATGAAAAACACAGAATATATTGTGTGCACATCGACGATATAACTGGGGCTACAGCCTAACCAACACTGGAGATGGCCAACAAAATTACATGGCACAATAGACTAGCGCATACTAGCTACATTCCAAAACATCTGCCATACATCAGACAGCCCGAAGATCGATGTAAAGCATGCACCATAGCCAAGAAGAAAAACAAGAATACCAACAAGGAAAGACAACATGAACCTGCAGCAGCTGAGGCTCTTGAGCTAATCTACATTGACATCATCGGCCCGTTTACAACATCAATCGGCTCCAACACACATGCTGTTTCGATCATAGATGACTATTCCAATATGGCTAAGGTATATCCTGTGGGCGATCTGAAAGCAACAACAATCCTTGACGCTATGTTACACACTTTCGATGAATGGTACATACTATCACGATGTCGAGTTCAGTGTATACAAATGGATCGAGGCTCACAGTTTACAGCGAATGTCACCAGACGCATACTCGCAGATTTAGGATACTGCTCCAGATACGCACCAACAGCCACACCGCAATACCATGGAAAAATAGAACGTCTACACGGAACACTGATATTTAGGATGCTGACACAACTGAAGTACGCTCGACTGCCAACTATTATGTGGACTGAATCTATCATTCAAACGACCAATATATATAATGCTGTACCAACCGACGAGAAGAACAAATCACCGTACGAGAAATTCACTGACTATGCTTTTCCGATAGATATGCTCAGAACATTTGGATGTCACATCGCATACAAGAATCGTGATCCAGACGGTAAACTTGACGACAGGGCATTGGATGGAATCCTAATTGCACAGCCCCTGGATACAACACCAGACTCTTATCGCATATACTCACCAATAACTAAGCGTATACTGCAAAGCCGTGACGTGTTCAGATTTGAAGATGAATATTTCATCTGGGAAGGCACTAAATGTACAAATGCTATTACAGCACCAGACACTACGAACAGCAATATTCACTCACAGATTGAGGAAGGTACCCCCCCCAACAAACGGAAGTGCAACACTAGCAATCAAAGGAACACAAATTCAACTATATTCCTCCAACACTGCAAATCAGAGCCACCACGAGCAAGCAAGATTAACTGCACCACATACGCAACAAAGTACGGAGAATGAGGCACATACTAGTGGGATAGAAGCCTCTGCAGCAAGCACCTGACGAACTGCCGAGGGTCGACAGGTTTCACGAGAATTACGTGACCTGGCTATTGATGAGGACAATGTCAATTGGTACCACAACAATCGCCGCAAAACAAGACACCCAAGCACCGTGCATAGCGCCAATTCGGCAACTTCTACATTGGAACCGAAAACCTACAGAGGGATATATGACATGCCAAACGCAACTGAGTGGGAGGAATCAGCTCGCTCAGAAATCGAAAGCTCGGTCATCCAGCGCAAGGCATTCACTCTAGTGGACAACAAACCACGCAAAAATCTATATTTCCACCTCGATGGGGTTTCAAAGCGAAAACAGACGAATCAGGCCATGTAACTCGACTAAAATCCAGGTTAAATGTGGCAGCATTCAACGCAATACAAGAAGTCGATTTTACTGAAAGCTGTGCTCCTGTTGTAGCAAAGGAAACACTCAGAACTTGTCTAGCCCTCATGGCGCACTACGAAATGGATATTCGACAGTATGACACTCCATCAGCATACCTCACGCAGAAATTAGATACTCCAAGTTATATGCGTGTACCACAAGGCTACAATTTAATTGAGTATCTTCTCGACCCAGCACAGCAGCAACTGTATGAATGACATAAACAAGGAGACAGCGCAGTTGTATGTCGAGTGGATCGGTGTGTATGTGGCCTACCACCAAGTGGATACTTCTGGTTTGAAGCTGTGCGTAGATTCGCCGTAAAGCAAGGGTACAAACAGTCTCAATCGGATGTAGCACTTTTTATAAGGCAAACAGACACAGGACCATGTTTCATCATCGTACATGTAGATGACAAAATTGCTGCATGTCAAAATAAAGCCGACGGACAGAAGTTAGCCGACGCAATGAACAAGGAATGGAAAACTGCGGATATAGGCATACCTCTATGGTTTCTCAAATGCGAACTTGAAATACATCCAGAATGTGTTCGCCTGCATCAACGACAATACTTGAAGGAGGTCTTACAGAAATGGGATTTAGTTGACTGCAAACCGTCATGGGTGCCTATACTGGAATCAGACTACGAAGTGACGGAGAAACAGTCGTGTCTACCTGAGAAAGCAGCAAGTACAGACGTTCCAACAATCAAACAATACAACAAACTTGTGGGTCAATTACGATACCTAGTGGATCAGACACGAGTGGATATATGCTTTGCCGTTTCAATTTTGAGTCGCTACCTGATCGCTCCGCAATATTATCACTTTAGAGGAGCCAAACGCTGCCTTAAATACCTTGCCGGTACTCAGGACCTGGGACTTCAATACACAAAACAACATCCATGTGTACCATACCTGAGTGCTGACAGTAGTTTTGCTACGGACGAAACCACTAGACGCTCCACCACAGGACGAGTAGGACTGATAGCAGGAGCACTGTTCATGTGGGGAACCAATTTACAAAGATTGGTAACAACCTCTACTGTAGAAGCGGAATATGTAGCTCAGTTTATAACAGCAAAAACGCGCAATGGGCCAGGAACCTCTTCACTGAATTTGGAATACCAATCGTTAACCCAACTACCATAGAACAAGACAACAAATCAGCAATACTGATGGGAAACGGCATCACTAAGTCTCGCCGTACCAACACGTCGACCTCCGTTATCACCATATCAGAGAAATCACAGCGAATAACATCATTGATCTTAAGTACATACCTTCAGAACAACTCCTCAGCGATTTCTTCACTAAGCCTCTTTGCCGAGAAAAGTTTACAAATGTCCGAGATAAACTGATGACTGGATTGCCAATATCAACTTAATTTTAATAAAGGTAAGTAATATAAGGTAAATATTTTATTGTTTCTTCAGAATGTAAAATACTTGCAACTCATACTACTATAATGAAAATTGGTTGTTTGTTTCACTTTTGCTGCCTGCTCCCCGCGCGACCATTCGCGGACTACCTCGGAGGTTGCCTGGGAATACAACTTGACTCAATGGCCAGCACAAACCCACTTACCACTTTGACGCAACCCGCCTGGGCCCACGAGAAAAAAACAACACTGCGCTTCCCGTACAGTATCTATGCTCACCTAAAAACTGTACACAAAACCACGGGCGGGGGGTACACCCGACCATGTAGCCCTCCGCCAACGCTGTGACGACATCAGAAAGAACTCAACAAAACGTTGGTCCAACAAGGAGATCGCGGCAATGGCCCGGCACCAATACTACTACCAACTGGTTATGGATACACCGCCAACATCAAACCGAGATACAGCCAGACACGACAGCTTCAATCGCTGCTTCGAGTCTACACCAATCCGGCTCTGTGCTATGATTGTAACGAATACGTACATGTTCACATTGCTCGACTACCGCACCGACGGCTGTCTCTGTCCTGTCTGCCCCGGTAGCCACAAGTTCACTACCAGCCACTTTACCTGCATTCAACAACTGATTCGACGCATCCTGGTAGGCCCGAAACTGCCGCCCATTGGCCCTGACCTCCTCCAGCAATTACAGGAGTGCCACGACTTCCACGGTATCTGGACCCTCCACGAACACCTTGGATCTTTTCTCCAGCATGTTGAAGAACCAACGTACCCTCACCTGTCCCTGACACATCAACAGATGTTCCCTATACCCCGGCTAATCACGCTGTTGAAGTACTACTT
>NW_014037586.1:2355-4358 GCF_001186125.1 Sphaeroforma arctica JP610 | reverse complement strand
TATAATATCTCGTACACCTGTACATATATACTAATGGAATATTTCACTGCCATACCCGAGTTCTTCGTCGACATAATCTGCACCATAGTAGATTTTCTTCTTCCTGCCCCAATTCTTTAAAGCCTCAATTGGTATCTCTTCGCCAAATCTACCCCCATCACTCTCACTATCGTCACCTTCTTCGTCTGCTCTCCTTTTCCAATTATTGCTTTCTTTATCACTATCATTGTCACTATCGCTGCTTGACTCGTGTATATCCAATACGTCCTTGTTTTCATCAACATCGTATGCATCATCGCTCTCATCGGTACCCGCCCCATTTAACATGACCCGATTTTTACTGTTGTGGAAAGCGTCGATCTCATCGTACATGTCCGCGCTCAACCCATCCATGGGCTTCTTTACAGCTTTCGGCTTTTTAGCCTTACCTTTACCCATCCCTTTCTTCACCATTTTGTTGGTTCAAGATTACAGTTGATATATCCTACGCTTATTTCGGATGTAAAGATGACTATCGTCTACTTCATAGTTATACAAAATATACACATGATACACTCTACTGATACAGTTCTTCAAAAAGTAATGATATTGCAAAAAAAAAACAGACACGTGTACTTTTAACTTTACTACATCTCCCTGTGTATGCTAAAAAGTAAAAAGCTCAAAACGTTTACGTGAATGGTTGGTAAAAATAACAGTTTACGATTTCAATACGTTGAATCAGTATAGTCGTTTCTTTTGACAGCTGCAAAATAGATTTTTCAAATAATAACAAATAAGTGTCAACCAGACGTCCAGACATATAATACAGACCAGAAAAACGCACCCACACAAATGAACCAACACAACTCCAAACTACACTTTATATTGGGTGTCAGGTACGGTGTGAGAGCACTACTGGACTTCAAGTTGGAGAAAAATGAAAGATTGGTCCTGGGATTCCGGCGGTTCGAGGCACCTATACAATGCTGCTTTGTTTACCACGACTGGATGACAACAGCAGAAGATCGCATAGTGCTATCCGCATAGTGCTATCCGTGATCATCACCGCCGTCTCGCGTCATACACACAAAAGCCCAGAGAATTTATACACCGGTGAATTGACCTACAATGAGTTTAAGGAGAACATGCTGCAACGCTTTGACCCGGACGCACCGGCCAATCTAAGGACGCCTCTACCACCTCCAAAGAGCGATCGGCAGACAGAACTAGACGCGGAGATGGAGCGCTTAAGTGAACTAAAGAAAAAGTAGGCTGAGGAAGGCGAGCAGATGGAGAAAGAGCGGTGGAAAATGGAAGGAGAGCGAACAGAGCTGGTACGGAAAGACATGGAAGAAATAAAAGCAAGCATTAGTACAAAATTTAGAAACCACAAGGTCGAGATCTCGTATGAACCAAACCGGCTTATATCGTACGACAGAGACCAATTCCCCACCGACTCGCGGAAGGTCATCGCCTGGCTGTTGAATATGGGAATGGGTTGCATAGGGATAATATTATTTATTTCAAAAATGGCAAGTATGTATGATACAATGTATGAACATATGGTATGGCTCTCATAGTCGCTGTAGTGGTTCAGGAAAGATTGATGGGAAGAAATGGTCAGTAAATTACTGTTTGAAGCTTGGGCCAAGTGAGTCGACAATAGAAGATATATGCTGAGTCAATTCGGGCCGGTGTTGACAAAATACTGTTACTATCGAATGTTCCAAATATTCGCTTGCTGACCTACTAAGTAGAGTACCCACCTCTGTGGTACGGATCGGGTCTGCGCCGTGTAGTGTCGCGGAATGGGTTAATGCAGAGTATGAAATACCGAGAAGGGCCAGGTTATCCGTCATAATCCGGTCGAGAAGCGAGGATGGGAGTAAGCCAATGCCGCACCAGACCACAGATGAATTCGGTATGTGTTGGCTGGGCTGGATCGGAAGTATCATAATCGGAACCAACAAGCGCGATGATTTGGTTTGAACCAATATTTGAAAGTAGTACTTCAACAGCGT
>NW_014037586.1:0-2028 GCF_001186125.1 Sphaeroforma arctica JP610 | reverse complement strand
CCAATGGGCGGCAGTTTCGGGCCTACCAGGATGCGTCGAATCAGTTGTTGGATGCCGGTAAAGTGGCTGGTAGTGAACTTGTGGCTACCGGGGCAGACAGGGCAGAGACAGCCGTCGGTGCGGTAGTCGAGCAATGTGAACATGTACGTATTCGTTGCAATCATAGCACAGAGCCGGATTGGTGTAGACTCGAAGCAGCGATTGAAGCTGTCGTGTCTGGCTGTGTCTCGGTTTGAGGTCGGTGGTTTACCCATAACCAGTTGGTAGTAGTATTGGCGCCGGGCCATTGCCGCAATCTCCTTGTTGGACCAACGTTTTGTTGAGTTCTTCCTGTTGTCGTCACAGCGTTGGCGGAGGGCTACATGGTCAGGTGTACGCCCGCCCGTGGTTTTGTGTACAGTTTTCAGGTGAGCATAGATACTGTACGTGAAGCGCAGTGATGGTTTATCGTGGGCCCAGGCGGGTTGCACAGAGGGGTAAGTGGATTTGTGCTGGCCATTGAGTCGAGTTGTATTCCCAGGCAACCTCCGAGGTAGTCCGCGAATGGTCGCGCGGGGAGCAGGCCTCAAAAGTGAAGTAAGTTTTTTTTTTGATGTTTGGGAAACCGAGGGCATTTAGTGCCCGTGATGATGGCTGCTGCTTGGATGAGTGCTGAGTTAAAGCGCTCGAATAGGGGGTCCAACGCATCCTTCCATATAGGCGGAGCCCAGGCAATAATGTTCAGCCCATATGTAGCCGTGGATAGGATGAATGTTTGAACATCACCAGTCGGTTGCGGGGGTGTCGCCAGCTAAAGCCATGGAATCCATAAGCGCGGAAAGAGGCGATACCCAGTGACAATGCTGCAACCAGGGATTCCATATGTCTAGCGAGGTTGATTCCTGGTACTCCGCGAGAGAGTGGGAACCCCAGGTATTTGGAGTGTTTCGGTTCGGCATGTGTGGGCGTCAGTTTCAGGGGGAGGTAACGTGTGTTCCAAGGTGCGTCTGGAAGCGTCGGCGTGATAAGCTTGCCATTTATACGGAGGGTTGGCGCCGCGTGTCGCAAGTCGGTAGATCGTACTCGGGGTTTAATGACACCCTGTTCGAGGCCAGATTTGCGTCTCCACGCATCAATGTCATCTAAGAAGGGCTGGAGCGAAACCGATTGAGGGGCTTGGATCCGTGTGTCATCGACAAATAAATAAGAGCGGAGGAGCTTGGGCCGAAATTGTGCTAGCGTGACAGCTAAGGAATCCATGTAGAAAATAAAGAGCTGGGGGCCGACGATTGAGCCTTGTAGGATGCCATTCGTTCTATGGAATAGAGACGAGAGCGTGCCGCGGTATGTCACTCGGGTAGGGACCCTCCCAGACAGCGCGCGGAGGCAGTTGATCCAGTTTTCGGTCATTCCAGCGTGACGCAGAAGTACCCATAGGCGTGGGAGAGCGACCTTGTCGTATGCCTTGGTTATGTCCAGACAGATGTCGTTTCGCTCCTCTTCTGACTGTGTCTCAGGTTCCATGGCGGCAAGTGCTTGGGTATGACAGGAGTGCCGTGATTTGAAGCCAGCTTGGGTAGCATGGGTAGCAGAGCCGGGGTGGCTCGTAATCAGATTAAGAAAGCACTTTTCAAAGATGCGTCTGACTATTTGCGTAACGGCGGAGGAGGTGATATCTGCATCGGCTTTCTTTGGGTGCTCTGTCAGGAGGCTGCAGTTCAGGGCTGCGGGGAAGGTACCCGCCTTGAGTAGCTCAGTGAATGCTTCGGCAAGGAGTCTAATCAGTGGGCTATTGGTGTCGGGGCGTCCTAATGTCCGGCGTTCGGTAGAGCGCTCCACTGCGGCTTTCAGGAAGAGGATGTGGATCCCGTCGGGGCCAGGTCCCTTATTGGGATAGCGTAGTATTGCCTCCAGTACATCGTCGGGGCGTATGATGGAAGTGACATCAGGAGAGGGTTCGGTATGCGGTGGAACCATGTACGGGTTTGTAGAGTTGAATAGGGCCTCAAAGTAGCCAGCGAGGGTAGCGCCTGTGTCATCGGTACCCAG
>NW_014037587.1:0-4358 GCF_001186125.1 Sphaeroforma arctica JP610 | reverse complement strand
TAACTTAACCTATAACCTAACTAACAACGGTTAACTAACTAACTATACTATATATATATATATATATATATATATATATATATATATATATTTATATATATATATACATACATGTGTATATCTATTTGGATATATATTCTACTAGTGTAACAGTATGTATTCGTTGCACAAGACATACGTCTAACATAAGCACCTGCACAAGGGACTTGTTTGCGCACAGTCGTATTGTATACCCAGAGTCCAGAAATAGCACACTATATGTCCAACCCTTGACTGGGACAGCCCGATCTATCATAATATGAATGTTACTGATAGGTGCGGCATGGTACACGCAAAGATGGACGGTCTGTTGCGAGAAATCAAATCATGATGTTGTGTATACTACCTGGGACCAAAAAACAGTATCTTCGCACATCGAGACTGTTATTACAACAACCATGAACAAGACTGGTCATTTCTGGGTTGAACATGTTTTCTTCATTTTTTAGGAGGATATAGTGTACAAAACACATGTGCACGATTTTATATGAAATTCTGTATAAAAAAATATTAATGAAAAACTCTTTGGCATAATTTGCCGGTTAATTTTTTTGTAGTCAGAAATATGTACATAGAATGTGGCGTCTGCAGTCGCCAGGCCGCCAGCTATATATTTTTAACAGTGTTAAATATTTGTTGCTTGCGTGTGTGAATACTTATTTATGTATGAGCATGAACAACTCACAAAGCTACACAGTGTGCCTTCTCTCACTCTATCCAGGCTACTACACTGGCGTATCGTATTACAATACCAACAACGTGGTGCTATCTGGCCGTGCGGCCTTGGTGTGTCTTTGGTGTTAGTCAGGGAGCACAGTTCAGCAGTTAAGATTGCATCCTTGTATAGGCTGAAAACACAAGCCCCAGTCGTCGATAGTTTAGAATGGAGACACCTCTTGGCGTTGCCATTAGAAATGATGGCTGGGAAGAGTATCCTGACTTGGGATCAGACTATGACGACGTCCCAAGTGATGTAGAACAAGCGCTGCTGCAACAGTTTCACTACGCATCTACCATACGTGTGCAATCCACACATCTGCCTGTCATTGAGCCATCGCGAACAGATGCTGTGTCGTGTGGCGATGGTGGCACACGAGGATCTATGACTAGCGTTGTTGATAGTAAAATGTATGATGCACATAGTAGTATGCGGGAGATACCTGCCTTAACAAATGGTATAAACGAGGTGAAGTCCTACATATGCATATCGAGCGACGAGGACGATGTCAGCAAGTTCGATGTGATAGATATAGATGCAGACGACGATGATCTAGAAGGTACGGGGAAGGGTAACAACAGACGCAAGCTCGATCGTCTCAAAGGCAAGGATGAAATGTTCAGAAATGTGGTGACACGCGCTGCGGTATTGGACAGCGATAGCGATGATGAACACGTGATAGAAGGAGGTGCACTGCAAGAACGCACTGAGCAACCATTGCAGGATAGTATTATTGGTACAAGCAGTGCCAAAGCAACTGAGTTTCACATTGCTAGTTCTACTGAAAATAGCGTGGTTGATGCTGGTAGCAGTCTGACACAGGTGCACGTTCTAGAGGTGACCCAAGTGAGTGGGAATGGCAGGTATGTGGTTGCCTATGTGCAAGTGTGTGCACTTATAGAAAGCAAGTCGTATCAATAGCAGGTTGTGTTTGTAGCTATAGACTGTGTGGATACACGGAGTTTCACAAAAGTGTGTGAATCCGGTCTGCTTTGAAATCTGTAATTGGTGGTATGCATGCCCGTGTGCTTAAGTATCATAGGTATATTATGATTTCAACCAAGTCTGGTCGTTGTTCGAAGTATCGCACTGCATCCTCTAATGATATGGTAACACGCACTCCGCAGGCCCAGCTTTGACATACCGACTATGATAGACACTGTGTTCAGCTCAGACCCAACCGATGAGACTGTTGGAACGTCCCTGCGAAGCTTTCTGGTATGTTGTGCAGCTTTGGTTGCGCTATCAAGTTACCATAGTATATGTGTCGTATTCTGTGGTATGTCAGACAACAGGTGTACTGATTTCTCAAGTCAGTCTACCTGACCTATCCCCTTGGCAGCCATTCATACACTGGTTCCTACATCTGTGGCGTGGTGCAATGTGAGTTTTGTCGTCGCGGCGGGTGCGTTCGCACTCGCGTGACTCTGATATGTTGTACTACGCTTGATTGCGCACCACATTTGTCGTATTTCGTAATCTCGGGAGAGAGAGTACATATCCATAGTATAGTGGGGTGAAAGGGATTAGAGTAGGAATAAGCGCTGTTCTACGTGGGTTTGTGTGATCATGAAAGTGTCACACTCGCTAGTCTGTCGTACGAGTTTTCATATCTCTGAATGCTCGGGTTCAACGTGAAGGGACATGTCTTGCTTGGCCGTGACTATTCGTAGTATAACGCACGGATGAAATGCCGTGCTGGTACTTTACATCGGACTATGTCTCCCAGAATCATTTAGTCTTTTCACTTGGCATAGTAGGTGTTATCCTTACAAGCATACCGGAAGTGTATGTATATCTTGGGTTGAACCCAAGATACCATACCTTGGGTTATCGGACGTGCGTACTGCTGTGAACAGGCGCCATTGCAAAACTGTCGTCGAAGAGTTTTCGTATTAGCCGCTTTCGGATACTGTATACGGCGCTCTCTGAACTGTGTGCAAGTACGCATACCAATAGATAGTTGTAGGAAGATTGCTTAACCAAAGCAGCAGAAAGGATATCACGTGATATGCTCGATACTGTTATCAATAGGAATATGGTGATGATGCCAATAGGGTTTGGTGTGTGAGTGTTCTCTTAGTCAAAATGTAGAAAGCTATATCTCAGGGAATTCGTACTTACAGATCATATATATATATATGTATATATATATATATATAATAATATATATATTATATATATATATATATATATATATATATTATATTATATATATATATATATATTTAGATATATATATTTGTACATATATATATCTGCGTACAACCATACCCAAGCGATAACATACCAACATACACTCGTTTCAGCTTGACAACAAATCGACAGGCGTTGGCGCTACTCAGGGCCTTGACGATTGGAACGTCGAGGCCGACGCAGCTGCGACTACAAACCTCCGCGAGCGCTATTGGGCTGACCCCGACGCACCCGCCACAACAATGAACAAATGGCAACAGAACCGCATGGTTTTTGAGCAGTGCTTTGTGTGCCGCGAGGGTGGTCACATGGGCCGAGATTGTCCTAACCGTGAGGTGTGCAAGTGTGTGTGTGCGGGGGGGTGGGGCGGTGGACTCGGATTTGTAGGGGGTCATATACCATAGGGTCTCTCGTACTGGACTGTGATTGTGTAGTGGTGTCGCCAGACACACGGAACATTGGCATGGTATTGCCTGGAAGGAGTGTGGGGTTGGTTTCATGTTGTACTAAGTACAGTGGAGGGCTACGGTTGTTTGCCATGAGATATTCGATTGCCACCGTGCCGCTTGTCCTGTGCTGTTATTATGTGTGCGTGCACATGTGGACGGATGCTTCCGATACACACGAGTATGCTTTATCATATATATCCGTCTGTGTCAGTGGGTGTGTCTTCATACCACTGCGCGTCGTATGTGTCGGGTGTATGTATTTGCATGTGTTGTATGCACATCAGCCGCCGCACGTGCTTGTGCACATGTATCGGCTAAAGCGTGTGTGAGCGTTGTCGCCACAATACGTGTGAGCTGACATCGTCACCTCTTTCCATATTTTATATACTGCAGAGCGCTATTTGCGATGCGTGTGGATTTGTGGGGCACCGGACGTGGTGTTGTCCGATAGAAGTGTGCAGTCGATGTCAGCAATTCGGGCATAACAGACGGGTGTGTGTAGGGAAACAACAACGCGTGAGCACTGGATGTATTCCTTTCCTTGCATTTTGGCATAGAGTCCACGTTTCCCGTACACTTCGATAGGGATGTCAGGCGTGAGCTATGAGAACTTTGAGATTACTTGTGTTTATAAATCATACATATTCCGAATTGGTCTATATCGTATTGTCATTGTTTGATGCCGAGATCTATATGAATATATATCGTATTGTCATTGTTTGATGCCGAGATCTATATGAATACTCGCACTGTGCCGATGACTGTGCACTGGAAGTGACACATATACACAACAACATGCACATGCATGTATATACGTATATACGTAATCGCTTATATATATATATATATATACATGCATGTATACACGTATATACGTAATCGCATACATATATATATATATATATGTACATATATCTATATATAAATATAAATATATCTATATCTATATATATATA
>NW_014037588.1:0-4358 GCF_001186125.1 Sphaeroforma arctica JP610 | reverse complement strand
GTGTGTGTGTGTGTGTGTGTGTGTGTGTGTGCGTTTGTGTGTGTTTGTGCGTACGTGTGTGTGTGTGTGGATGTATTTGTTTGTTCATACACACATGTACGGCATGTGCCCTGATGTATGTGTATTTCTCTATTTTCTTAGCGTTGCTCTCTATACTCTGTATACGTTTTGTCTGATTGCTTTGTTTCTGGCTTTATGCGACGTGATTGGAGTTGAATAGCATTTTGACGTATTTCGATATTGTACTATTGTACTGTTCGGAAGATTCATATATTCACTTAATCTATGATTTCGGAATCCTCTTACATCCACTGATGTAGCTTACTACTGTTTAGATTCTAGAATTTAATTGTCTATTACATGGTTTTCACGCTATACATCTTCACTGATGTAACCCCAAATCTCATATCTCACAATATACATAGCTTGCGGAAGTGACGTAGAGTTGAAGCCTAAGGAGCCTATTCGCTGTAGAGGTTGCGGATACCGTATCCTGTACAAGAAGCGTACTACAGCCAGTAAGTTGTGTGTAAATAATAAGTACTCACGCTGCCAATTGCATTTGCTTGTAGTGCTTATGGTTTGTGTGACACACAATCAATATTTAGAGTTGACTGTAGTAGATTGTTTGATAATCTAAGTCAAGGCAAAGCTCGGCTAATAATTTATACGTTTATGAATGAATTAGTATAGCAGATTACTTATGTTAGTTTCTTGGCATAATCATGCATTTACTTTTTTTGTATGCACACACGCACATATATATATTATATTATATTATATATATGTGTATTTGTGTGTATGTGCATGTGCGTGTGTACAGGTTTATGGGTACACCTACTACTATTGTGTGTACACAAGAGTTTTTTTGTCAAATTAAGGAGGCTATGATATGTATGTATGTCTGTGCGTGTATCACTATATCTATATCTATATTTATAAAAATTTTATTTTCATATTTTTATCCTTAATTACATATGTATACCATATATATTCATGTATGTGACCGAAATTTATTTATATATGCTTGTGCCTGTATATATATATAATGTATATGCACTATGTTCATATATGTTATTACTATTATATATATATATATACGTAAAATTTAAGTATATTATGTATATTATATATATATATATATATATTGGTATATATATATGTAAATATATGCATATGCATATATATATTAATTTACTATTATATATGTATGTATAATCTATATATATATATATATTACATTGTATATAAATATATACATAAATATATGTATTTATATATTTATCCATATATATATATATTATTAATATTTGAGTATTTGAGTATACCTTAACCCCACATTCTTAGTTCATATGTGATTTCGTACATATATGCATATCTACATACATGAATACATGTATATCCATTTAGATTTGAGTCATTATTGGTATATGCTGTACGATGTCTTGCCCACTGTATACATATTCACTACTTCTCTCAAATTTGTCAGTAGATAAATGGGTTTTTTGTCGAAATCAAAATGAAACTTGAGTGTGAATGTATTCTATTTTTCTCAGATACGCTTTCATCTTGTTTGGCCGCATCACATACACTTTACATCGATATCTGGTGCTTTAAAGCCTTAAATCTTTCCATTAGACACTAATTAGTGTCTGGTTAAAATCATGTAATGTTAGTGTTTTTTTACGCTCGTGACACACTTGGAAGAACGTTGTATGTCCACGAATCTCTTACTAACTATAATATTACTTTCGTTTCTTGTTCACCTACTACAGTGGTGCAATTGGAAGCGCGGTAAGAAACACGGGACGAAACAACAACGCACCCCATCAGTGGGGGTTTACAATTCTCCAGTGGCCTAATGTGCACTTTACGCTAGGCAGAACTTGATGTTATAGTCAAGGAACTACAAGAGAGTGTGCGTATTACCTAGACGGCTGACACCGAATTTACTGGCGATATTCTGATCAGCGTACAATTCCCAGTGCCAAGACTGTTTCGTACTGTAAAGCCTAAGGTTAAAAGATGTAGGGGTTTTCTGCTTGTAGCCTGAACCAGATCACCTCACGTGTATATAATCTTTCTCGAAGTTCTGGATGGCAACTTCAGCCGGTTGGTGCTTGGTCTACAGTGGACTTCAGTCGACACCCTATTAAGAAGAATCGGTTCGCTTGCGCTCGCATACACCTCTATCTACTTTCAATATCAATAAACAAGTATTTATCGAACTTATGCCTATGAGTCAGCCGTAGCGCTTTGTATTAGTCTAGCAGACTTTTCGAATTAATTTTCTGTGTATTCTCCTCGTTCCTCTAATATAACGTACTGTGTACTCTTTGGAATTTTCACTAAGATGAGCTGCAAAATCGATTATTCTTCCAACGCAGGGAGCATCCACAATTCAAGGTGCACTGGAGACGATAATAGCGCTTAATGTGTGTGATGTTGTCTAATTGAGACGGCGATGAAAATGTACTCTAAATAATCTCACTTTTATTACTAAATTTCTATAAAAAAAATGTTCTACTAAATGGGGTTTTTTTTCCTCTGCTATTAATCAGTTTTCACTTCCCTCTGCATTGTTCCGCTGCCCTCGACAGATGATTTGGGTTGAGTAAAGCCAGTGGCGACCACAAACGACTCGGACGATGAACTGAGTAGCGGATAAATAGACCAACGAAGACATTAGTGTTGGTAAATTGGGCCTCAGATAAACCCCATACTGTAATTGATTGTCGTGAGAGCGCAATACGAGCAGTGTAAGAGGTTTGAATAGGAATAATCCTGAAACTGTACACACAAATCTAAAACACATCTGCTTCAAGCGACCGACAGGGACCGGAATGACAATCCCTGTGAAACAATCAAAACTCTCTGCTGTCACGCACCTCCGACTGGCAGCTGGCTTCGCAAATTTGACGGACTGGAAAGTTTGAGTCAGAGAAGTGCGGAAGTCTGCAACAACATAAAGGGGTGACGTTAATTGTAAGCAAGTCCAAGCTTTATCTTACTAGTCTCGTGAGATACCCAAGGCCGTCATAATTCATTTTTGTTTCAATTGAGAGGAATGTTATTTCCGCTGAGAATGTGTCAAAATCCACGCTCCAAGTATAGAATATAAAACAAGGTCAGTACCCCTTAAGAGAATCTCTTAACTATTCTAAGATAGAACAGCGAACCCCCACCAAGACCTCCACACATCATGCATAGCCGCAAGAACAAAATAGCGTCCATGGCACCTGCCTCTGTACGGACTTTGCATTTGTGATACACTTTCCGCACTATACATCCATGGTCTATCACGTACCCTTGATATCCCCACCTCCCAGTAGTTTCACTACAAGCGTCCCGCCTGGTTTGAGATTGCCCTTCGTGAAGTTCAAAACGGCATCGCAAAGATTCTGGAACACATTGAACGGAATCAATGATCAAGTGGTAAACATGATGTACTCTCGCGAAGCAAACCAGCGAAATCCGATATCCGACCAGTAGAGCTCTGTCGCCACACATGCATCCCCAAGTGTTATACATTTAATCATTTGTTTCTTTTTTCGGTGCCATACAGCTTAACCCCAATGGCTCAGACCTGAAGAATATACGATCCCAAATACAGCACACACAAAAAAGATAAAGCGACAATTTCCATATAGCATACCATTAACCGGTCGAAATCGACAGATGGCTGCCCGCTTGCTGGTGGTGCCATGTCGCTGTGTGTCGGATTAATTGCACAATGGGTCAAGGGTCAATGTTCAGAACTTGCGTTGCGCTACGACTAACTTTCGTGGTATAAATTGTCGCCTCTATACTGTCAGAACGGACGTAAAGCAACACACCGGATCGTCATGCATTGCAAGGAGACAATACGAATCTGACTACCAAACTGGGCGTGCAGCATACCTAAGTACCACATCCGCTCGTTTTCCTTGTAGAATCTTGGTAACCTCTGCTTGCGTATCAGCCTTTGTGAAGTCCCCCGTCACTAGGGAGGCGCCGGGCACCACATTCATCTCTAAACGAGGATTAGCCAGACATAATCAATATCACTAAACTCGGCATACGCGATTTCAGACGCGCATACATACACACGGGATAGGCAGACAGACAGGGATACCAATTATGAAACTGAATATGTCTGGAAGGTATACAACAGGAAATTATATACACGTATATAAGCAACATTGTGCGACTACATGAGTATGTAATGGGATATATATGTGTGTTTATGTGGACAAATCGTCCATATATATATGTATATGTATATATATATATATATATATATTATATAAATAAATATATAAATAAATAGATATACATGTATATATATATATATTTATATAATATATACAATATATATA
>NW_014037589.1:0-4358 GCF_001186125.1 Sphaeroforma arctica JP610 | reverse complement strand
ATATATCGAGTAGTACGTACACATGTGCTCTAATCTAGCATCCGCAACTTTAATATCCAAAATCGAATAAGGACCATACAAGCCTTGCCGGTGAGTTCAATGATCGCCTTCCGCCTAAGCCGATCCATGCTAATTGTCCACTACCAGATTACTAGGCTAATTGCACACTTTTCAAAGCCCCACCATTTCCCCTTGTATTCTGGGCCATGTCTGCCCGTTCGTTTTCTCTGTTACAGAATTGGTAACCTACTCGATTTTCCACCCTTAAATTCAAATTTGTACTGTGCTTTCTGAATCGGCCACCTGCTCCCCAAAGATTCATCGCTACACTGGCACTGTTTACTTTCATCCCAAATACCATGCCATGCAGCCATGATTTAGCTGTACGAATCTTCTCTCCTCATATACTACCATATACCTCTACGACTGCCGGTGTTTCCATCTTCACAGCCACCATTACACACATCTCCACACAGTCTATGTCTCCTAACAATGCGCTCCACCAATCCCTACAGCGCTCTGTCTCTGTCAATCTCAGAAATTTAATCCTCTTTAATTGTCTACGCCTGACCTCCACCGTGCTTTGAAAGTAGAATGTGTATTGCTTTCCCGCGCACGCAGACGTGCCCACGTCCCCGCATTACATCACCACACACACATGTGCGTCACCATCGTCTGGTATAAACCACAAGAAAGGACTATAGAATAAGGCTCGCAACTCAAAGTCCACCGACCCTCGAGGTCTGTATGTTCTTGACAAGATAGCGTACACCCTTGATGCGGGTCACCTGACTGAGTCGAGCACATTTCTGACTGCCATCTGATCAGGGTCTACACGTGTATTAAAAAGCGGTGTCACTCATGGTGCTGTGCTTGCATGCCATTTGCCGCAACCCCGCGGCAGATCATATGCAATGAGCACCTTACCATACAGCGATGCCATGAGAAATCCTAAACGCTCATATGTCGCAAGTGCACAATACAGTGCAGGTGACACCGGACACCCGTGGCATTGCGTGCGTGTATTGATGTGTTGTATTGACGTGTGCAAGCATCCGCTGCGTATGTATATGTGTACGTGTTGTGTGTCTGCGTATGTATATGTGTATGTGTTGTGTGTCTGTGTATGTATATGTGTATGTGTTGTGTGTCTGCGTATGTATACGTGTATGTGTTTGTGTGTCTGCGTGTGTGAATGTGTGTGTCCAGCTAGCAGTACTGGCAGAATGGTCTGGGTTTCTATGCCACATGATCTGTACCACTAGACGCCCCTACCCGTGCAGCCGCCGCACCCCGTTCTGTTCTCATAATTGCCCTTCCTTTGTTCTGTTTTCTATTGCTACACCATCCGTGCACGCTGTTCTATTTTTAACCCATCCGTGTACACTGTTCTATTTTTAACCCAAATATCTTAGTTCTCACACTTGATAGCACCCGTACCTACATCCACCACCCCACAGACCGCGTCATCCGATGAGAACACAATGGTGTCGTCCGGAATCGGGTCCATATTTTGAGGAGTGAACTCAAAAACGCTATTGGATTCAAACCCCCGCATATCGCCTACGGTGCCTGTGTCGGCCTGTTGTACGACGAAAATAGGGATTAAATGGTGTTAGCGGGAGTTTTAGACTGTGCGTGTATGTATATAATAGTGGATAGGCATGCTACATCATAATCTCGACTAGTATCGCTTCATTATGGCGTCTACGGCATTGCGCTCCACCGGGAAATTCACGCTGTATGGAAATTGCATCAGCATTCGGTCACTTGCTCATCATAAAGTAGTATAACATAATATGTAATATAATAATTGGGATATCGAATCCCAAGGCTTTATTAGAAATTGGAAATTCGCCACATTGGTATCAAAATCAAATTGCGCTGTACTTCCAGTAAAAGCATATAGCTTCAATTTTAGGTAAACTGTACGCATGATTTAAGTTGTGCATAATGTGCAATAATATGAATTAAGCTATATACAAATATTGTATTACACATGTAGTCCACTATTACACAAGTGATAGTATTATATTACACATGTAGTCCACTATTACACATGTGATAATATTATATTACACATGTAGTCCACTATTACACATGTGATAATATTATATTACACATGTAGTCCACTATTACACGTGTAATACTATATACATGTTTCCTAAACCCTTAACCCTAAGATATACATGATACATCATACACAATCAAAGATATACATGATGTATCATACACAACCTAAGATATACATGATACTTCATACACAACCTAAAATATACATGATACGTGATACACAACCTAAGATATACATGATGCATCATACACAACCTAGAATATACATGATACATCATACACAACCTAAGATATGCATGATACATCATACACAACCTAAAATATACATGATACATGATACACAACCTAAGATATACATCATACATCATACACAACCTAGAATATACATGATACATGATACACAACCTAAGATATACATGATACATCATACACAACCTAAAATATACATGATACATGATACACAACCTAAGATATACATGATACATCATACACAACCTAGAATTTACATGATACATCATACACAACCTAAGATATACATGATACATGATACACAACCTAAGATATACATGATACATCATACACAACCTAAATATACATGATACATGATACACAACCTAAGATATACATGATACATCATACACAACCTAGAATTTACATGATACATGATACACAACCTAAGATATACATGATACATGATAAACAACCTAAAATATACACGATACATGATACATGATACATGATACACAACCTAAGATATACTTGATACATCATACACAACCTAAAATATACATGATACATGATACACAACCTAAGAAATACATGATACATCATACACAACCTAGAATATACATGATACATCATACACAACCAAAGATATACATAATACATCATACTCATCCTAAAATATACATGATACATCATACACAACCTAAAATACACATGATACATGATACACAACCTAAGATATACATGATACATCATACACAACCTAGAATATACATGATACATGATACACAACCTAAGATATACATGATACATGATAAACAACCTAAGATATACATGATACATGATACACAACCTAAGATATAAATGATACATCATACACAAACCAAAGTTACATATGATACATAATCTAAGCTGAAATACATGGATTATACATAACAAATAACCCACTATACGTATATTACATAATCTAGGACTATCTAGAACATACCACATTGTCCGTGAAAACACCACTCAAAGTGAGAGTGGCAAAGTTTTTAAGACGATCGTTGCGTAGCACTCCCCCGAATGCAGATCCGTTGTTGCGGTTGAATGTACCTAAAAATAAAACATTAAGAGACGGATAATCATTAATCAGGAATTTGGGGAATTTGATCTCTCTCTCGCTCAATAAATAAATAAAAATGAATACCACATATCTTGATGTACGATTGTACGAGCACTAGTCTCATCTAAATCGAGATATAAACTGGACATAGATCTCTAAAACCCGGGTGAAGAAATAATGTACAAGTATATATTCGATGCTTCGGTCGAATGCAGTTAGAAACATAAAAACTATTGATACTTCTGGGTTTTCTTTCCGTATCGCTGTTCTACTCTGAGGGATACAAAAGGATTCATTCAATACGTTTGCAGCCTGTTGCCATAATTCTACGATCCAATCATATTTAACAACACCCGGCCATCCACTCTAATCTTACCATAAAGGCTACGAATGTGTATATAACATGCAGAAGAATATACTAGTCCGAATATAAAGAGAGCGCAAATAAGGCATCAGATGATAGTAACGGACACACGTGGCATGTGCGGAATGTCGCAACGCATCAAACATTTCATGACCAACATATATTCAGGTTCTGTTTTTACATCACTACAATACAATGGTCACGAATCAAAAACGAATGATATGTCACACATACATGGGCGTGTATGGCTTATATATTGATAGTGCGTGTATGCGTACACACACTCGTGCAATCCGCCAATTGTTTCACACCGCAGCACGCACAAAAGCCATTGACAGATCAACAGAAATAAATTTCAGATACAGTTCATTCAAAACCACTCTACAAGTAATTTTTCAAAATCAAACATGTATATACATCATATGTAAATGCATCTTGCACAAAGCGTTTATATATATATATACACATATATATATATATTTATATGTATATATATTTATACACATACATACATATTTATATACATATATATATATATATATACATATACATACTTACAGATATACATATACATACATACATACATACATA
>NW_014037590.1:2936-4361 GCF_001186125.1 Sphaeroforma arctica JP610 | reverse complement strand
TCTATCATACACACACACTATCATAAACACACTATCATAAACACGCGATATCATACACACACACTTTCATACACACACACTTTCATACACACACACTATCATACACACACACTATCATAAACACACGATATCATACACACACACTATCTTGCACACACACTATCATAAACACACACTATCATACGCACACACTATCATACACACACCATCACACACACACCTGTATGACAAACTCGACCAGCGTGTGGATATTCGAGGTCTGCTTGCACAGGGCCTGCCACACTTGCTCTACGCTAGTGGGATGGCTCTCGCCGTGGTGTGTGGTGATTGCCAGTAGTTGTAGTAGTATATATATGTGCTTCTGCTGTAGTTCATTGAAGCGCTCGAGGCTTTCGGAGGGGGTGTGGGAGGGGTCTTCGGAGGGGGTCTGAAGCGAGGCGGTGGTGAGCGGGGGTGTTCCTTTCTTGCTGGAGGTATCTGAGTAGGTAGAGTGTGTAGGTATGGGTTATACAACGCTATCGTATCATACACATACGTAAATGGATACTTTGGAAGTGTCTGGGTAGGTGTTTCAGGGTTGAGTAAAACCCAACGCATATATATAATAACATATGTATAAACATGTATTTAATGATAACAATACATATATATATAATAATACAACAATAAAACAATATAATAATACAAAAACATATTACAATAATAAAAACAATGACAATAATAATAATAAAATAAATAAATAAATAATAATACTAAGAATAGTATAAAAATAATAATAATAATAATAATATATATACATATATAGAAATAAATATGTATCTACATTATATAGATATATGCATATACATGTAGATATAGATATAGATATACAGAAGCACATACATATACAAACACAAATACAAGTACATATATATATACATCTCGATATATCAACATACAACATACTGCTATTCAAAGTATATCGCCTGCCTTTTCTATTCCCATCCACACTTGCCGCTGAGCCGCTGAGACTGCTAACGGTTTCTCTGCGATCTCTAAACAACTCAACACTGCGAGCCCCAGACGACCGACGACGAGAGTCAGACGACAAACTATGGGGAGCTGTATGGATACATGTATGTATTGTGAATATGTGTAGCTCAAACCTCGTGTATGAAGTTAATATGTACGTATGTCTATATATATATATATGTATAGAGATATACAAACACATATATATATATATACACGCACTAATATACATACACACACATATATATATATATAAACACACACATACATAAATATATATATATATAAACATACACACATACGCACACTTATATATATATACATATATACTAAAATACTATATACATCCCTACTTTTCCTATACATACAAACATAAAAACTAACACACACACATACACACACACACACACACAC
>NW_014037590.1:0-1808 GCF_001186125.1 Sphaeroforma arctica JP610 | reverse complement strand
TATATATATATATGTAAATACATAAATATACATACATGCATACATACATGCATACATACATACACACACACACATACATACATAGATACATAGATACATAGATACATAGATACATAGATAGATACATAGATAGATACATACATAAATACGTACACATACACATATACATACACAGACATACACATAGACACAGACACAGACACAGTCACAATCACAGTCACAGACACAAACACTCACACAGGCACACACACACACACATATATATATACATACATATATATATAGTTATGTATATATGCATACACATACAATCAGCCATAGAGTCGGGGGTGTTGTGTGGTATAGGCGGAGTGAGTTGGATTGTCAGGGCGTCTAGCCATGGAGTCATGCACTGCAGAATCATCCGCTGGCCTTGGTGTGTCACATAATCAAAGCGTTTTAACATCTCCTCGATGATCAGCATTGCGATCTCTACGCGAATGGACGCAGAGAACAAACGTTTTTTTTTTGGGTTAGTTCACAAGCAGTGTACATACGTTTAAATTATTGCGAGATACGTTAATTTATTTGGGAATATGGATCCTTTGTAAGAAATTCAAAGCGATTCAATATCTCGATGATCCGTACCGCGAGTCCGCGTAAATGCACACGGAGAGTACGTTTATTTGTTAGACAGTACACAGCAACATAACACAGGTGAATGGATCAAGTACACACCGCAGCAACATAACACAGGTGAATGAATCAAGTACACACCACAGCAACATAACACAGGTGAATGGATCAAGTACACACCGCAGCAATATAACACAGGTGAATGGATCAAGTACACACCACAGCAACATAACACAGGTGAATGGATCAAGTACACACCGCAACAACATAACACAGGTGAATGGATCAAGTACACACCACAGCAACATAACACAGGTGAATGAATCAAGTACACACCACAGCAACATAACATAGGTGAATGAATCAAGTACACACCACAGCAACATAACATAGGTGAATGGATCAAGTACACACCGCAGCAACATAACACAGGTGAATGGATCAAGTACACACCAGGCTTAGCACTGGCCATCTGTTTACTGAGTTGAATCTGCGACTGCTGGTAGGAGGTAGGTAGCACAGAAGTGATGCTGAGCTGGTACGAAACAGCGCCCTTGCCAATCATCCGCTCACCCAGAATCTGAACAAACATGGTAAAAAAGTAAGACAAAAGAAAGAGATAATAAACACCACACAGAAATAAGACACACGAGTGAGTTAATAAATATCACACAGAAATAAGACACACGAGTGAGTTAATGAGACAGGAAGAGAAAAGTTGGGATTCTTGTTCATGATATTGTTCAAAATAGGACAGTGACAAATCATATGGCTTGGTATCATAGGCTAGCAGTCGCAAAATATGACGCAGCAAATTGCTTGTTTTCATGAAGTACAAGCACACGTGTATACAACATATAAATATATTTAGGCACCCTAAAACCCTAATACAGTTTAACCTGTATAAAAACGTGTATACAACATCCCTTCCGGTGTGCATAGACATTGGTGTCCATGAACACATCTGTGAACCTAAAACAACCCAAGCAACCCCACCCCCACCCCCCGAGTAAACGCATATGTGAATTGCAGCACACAAACAGAAGCACATAGGCATATACACACACACAGCTATACATACACCCACACACACACACACACACACACACACACACACACACACACACACACACACACACACACACACACACACGACGCGCGACGACACACACACACACACACTACACACACAC
>NW_014037591.1:0-4361 GCF_001186125.1 Sphaeroforma arctica JP610 | reverse complement strand
ATTGATGGGAAGAAGTGGTCAGTAAATTCCCGTTTGTAGCTTGGGCCAAGTGAGTCGACAATGGAAAATATGTGCTGAGTCAATTCGGGCCGGTGTTGACAAAACACTGTTACTATCGAATGTTCCATATATTTGCTTGCTGACCTACTAAGTAGAGTACCCACCTCTGTGGTACGGATCGGATCTGCGCCGTGTAGTGCCGCGGAATGGGTTAGTGCAGAGTACGAAATACCGAGAAGGACCAGGTTATCCGTCATAATCCGGTCGAGAAGCGAGGATGGGGGTAAGCCAATGCCGCACCAGACCATGGATGAATTCTGTATGTGTTGGCTGGCCTGGATTGGAAGTATCATAGTCGGAACCAACAAGCGCGATGATTTGGTTTGAACCGATATTTGGAAATAGTACTACAACAGCGTGATTAGCCGGGGTATGGGAAATATCTGTTGATGTGTCAGGGACAGGTGAGGGTACGGTGGTTCTTCAACATGCTGGAGAAAAGATCCAAGGTGTTCGTGGAGGGTCCAGATACCGTGGAAGTCGTGGCACTCCTATAATTGCTGAAGGCGGTCAGGGCCAATGGGCGGCAGTTTCGGGCCTACCAGGATGCGTCGAATCAGTTGTTGGATGCAGGTAAAGTGGCTGGTAGTGAACTTGTGGCTACCGGGGCAGACAGGGCAGAGACAGCCGTCGGTGCGGTAGTCGAGCAATTTGAACATGTACGTATTCGTTACAATCATAGCACAGAGCCGGATTGGTGTAGACTCGAAGCAGCGATTGAAGCTGTCGTGTCTGGCTGTGTCTCGGTTTGAGGTTGGCGGTTTACCCATAATCAGTTGGTAGTAGTATTGGCGCCGGGCCATTGCCGCGATCTCCTTGTTGGACCAACGTTTTCTTGAGTTCTTCCTGATGTCGTCACAGCGTTGGCGGAGGGCTACACGGTCGGGTGTACGCCCGCCCGTGGCTTTGTGTACAGTTTGCAGGTGAGCATAGATACTGTACGGGAAGCGCAGTGATGGTTTATCGTGGGCCCAGGCGGGTTGCGTCAGAGGGGTAAGTGGATTTGTGCTGTCCATTGAGTCGAGTTGTATTCCCAGGCAACCTCCGAGGTAGTCCACGAATGGTCGCGCGGGGAGCAGGCCGCAAAAGTGAAGTAAGTTTGTTTGATGTTTGGGAAACCGAGGGTATTTAGTGCCCGTGATGATGGCTGCTGCTTGGATGAGTGCTGAGTTAAAGCGCTCGAATAGGGGGTCCAACGCATCCTTCCATATAGGCGGAGCCCAGGCAATAATGTTCAACCCATATGTAGCCGTGGATAGGATGAATGTTTTGAACATCACCAATCGATTGCGGGGGTGTCGCCAGCTGAAACCATGGAAGCCATAAGCGCGGAAAGAGGCGACACCCAGTGACAATGCTGCAACCAGGGATTCCATATGTCTAGCGAGGTTGATTCCTGGTACTCTGTGAGAGAGTGGGAACCCCAGGTATTTGGAGTGTTTCGGTTCGGCATGTGTGGGCGCCAGTTTCAGGGAGAGGTAACGTGTGTTCCAAGGTGCGTCTGCAAGCGTCGGCGTGAACAAGTTATTGGTTAAGACAATAACTAAGGACGTCAAGAGTATTTTACTTTTTATATATATATATATTTTTTTCTTCTAAGATAGGATTTTATGAGTCTCTCGGATTCGCCCCAGAATAGAGCGACAAACACTAAATAAAAACCCTTCGGCGGAAACAGTACTGAGAGGATTATATATAGGCAATGTCTCAGCCTCACAATCCCTCAGGCAAACCTAACTTTATTAAATGTCTCATTTCGTTTATTTATATCGATATTTACATGATACTAAGAATTACCTACGCGTTTATTTATTCTAAGGCATTAGTATCGTCTTTGTTAGACCGAATCATACACATTTTAAAGTTAGCAAAAGTATTAATTGCTTAGATTACTTAAGCGTAAAGGTAGATTAACTACCACAACATATTTTTTCTCTTGTCCAGGCTAGTCGTTAAGAGACAAGCTAGTAGTCATAAGTTAATATTATGACCAAGAAAGACAACACTCCTTCTAAGAAGCGTAGAGCTGAAAAGAAGAAGATGGAGAGAGAAGCCGCTAGCGCTGCCGCAGCTATTACTGCTGCAGAAGCAACCGACGCCGCTGCTGATGCGTTTAAACGCACTGTAGCCGAAGTACTTGCCTCTGACAATAATAGTCAAAAGGGCAGTGCTTCAGATAAGGAAGTAGCCACTCCGCTTAAAGAGACTACTCCTTCTGACAGAGCCCGAGGGCCAACTATTTCCTCAACTTCAAAGCTTGCATTTACGAAGCCAAGAAGTGAGACAAGGGATACGTCTCAAAACGCCCCAACCCATTCTTCTGACGAAAATCAGAAAGGAAAGTCCCCAATTATGAGGGCGTCCCCAATTAAAGGGGACCAGGACAAATCTCAGAAGGAATCTATTATGGAACCAGAAGAGGAGGCAAGCTCAAGTAGCAAAACCGAATCTACGTCCGAGACTTCTAAGCCGAAGCACATAAGTAAGTTAATTACTAAATACGCTGATCTTAAGAATCAGTTAGCTACTATTATGAAAGACTTGACTGTCAAACATGTTGATTAACTAAATAGATCAGGAAAACATACACAGCACTTACGCGAGCATGTTTCCCCGGACATTACTGAAGCCCTACAGAAGTGGACAGAACATCGACAGGCAATTACGCCCAAAGACTCAAGCTCTACACCTGAGGCATATGCGCCAGACGTGCTCAGCATCTCTATACCTTATGAGGCATTACCGCCGGAAGTTCAGGCTAATTACTCGCCTGTTCTGACACTCGGCCGTGAGTCACCTGTCCTCGAAGGTATTATAGACCGAGAGGTAAGGAGATATACTCCGCCGCTTGTACCCAATTGGGAGGACAATCGTTGGAACCAGTTGAGACTGGGTATGTTATTCCGACGCATGGATCACCCAAGGTGATAATACCAACCGCTATCCGTGGAACAGAGCACCGAGAGGCCTCTACCATAGATTTTACAATGGGTAATAAACACCCCCGCAGACGTGTGAACGATGTCGAGTTTAATCGCTTCGACCGCACGGCATTACACCAACCCGCAGAGTATTTCCACTCTGACGAGGTGACCGATTTAAATAAATCAGTCGACGACTATACCAATAAAATGAAAGTCACCCATGCTGCGCATCGTGCTGATGACGTAGCATATTATGCGAATATTATTGCGATTAAGCAAAAGCGCATAAACCAATTACTTCAGGCCTGACGTGGACAAGACCACAGCGACAACCAGAAGTACAAGAGACAGATCAGTCGACTTAAGTCGAACTGGGATGCTAACAGCAAGCAGGTCGAGTTTATAAACAACCATGACCTCGACACGCTAACTCGTACGCTTAATACGTTTACGTTCATGCTGGAGACGAATGATATCGCTCCCCAGCAATGGATCTCTGACCTGAAACGTCCAGATACAACAAAGGACAAGGCACAGCGATGGTACGAATTCCTAGTTATGCACGTGTTCTGTAAGAACATAGGGAATAACGACCGTAAGAGTCTGTACACCGAGTTGTGACGTAAACACGCGACTGAGGCTCGAGATAAGGGACATGAAACAAAGTTTTATCTATCTCGACTTACATGGGAACAGTTTTATGATACTGTATCCACCCTTTTTCCCGCACATCGAGTAACATCGAAGGGAAAAGCGGCTGTTAAGAAGCCGCGGGAGCTCACCGATCACGGGTATGTATCCAGGCAGACCTCAAACGAGAGACCCCAACATACATGTGCTCGCGACTCCACTCTATCCACGCGACCCAATAAACGGGCACGCGCGGGAGCGAAGGACATGGAACCTTCATTTAAGGAGATTAATAAATGTGCCGACGCACAGTGTGGGTATGACATATACCAATTAACCCCTAACGGTTATTGGAATGGCAGACATGCATCCACCTGTACGCACTTTCTTATTAAGTGCGACAAGTGTGAGAAGACCAATGGCTATCACACTAAGTCTTGTGACAAAAAGCCCAACTTTAAGTTGGAGTAAAGGTACTACCAGGTACAATCGTTACACAGACAATACAACGACTCTTTAGATGAGCGTGTAATTATTCCTGTATATTGCAATGGAAATAAAATCCTTGCGTTGATTGATCCTGGTTCAGAAAATTCATGTATATCCGATCGCTTTGCATAAATGAAAGATATCGAAAGGAGAACACAAACAACTCATCTCATTTTAGCTGATGATAAAACTGTTAAGTTTGATACCATGGCCACAGATGTTAAAATCTCCCTGGCCGATGATAGGAGTATCACTACT
>NW_014037592.1:0-4361 GCF_001186125.1 Sphaeroforma arctica JP610 | reverse complement strand
TATATATATATATACATAGACATATATATATATATATAGATATATTGATAATGCTATAACGTACCGTTTTTGGTGACGAGGACCTCTTTTGTTGTTGTCCATTGCCTACCTGGCAGCCTGATTCGTGAAGTCCTTTATGTAATTCGACGCTCTAAATTGTTTATGGGACCGAAATGAGTGCGATGTATGAATAGTTGCGGAGGAAAAGTGGCATGTGAAGCCACACGTGGAATGAGCAAAGTGCACATGCACATTATGCATAATAAGCTGAACTGTGATATGACCCATCTACGCAAGGTTTCTACGAGCAAGATTCACAACTGTGCACGGTTAGCCTTCTACGATAATTCTCACATGACAATTATAACCTGTACGACACGACACAACCATCCAAGCAGATTGACAGATTGAGAAATCGAGCAGTTCTTCTTGCTTATAGTAGTATATGCGATACGATACTTGTATTCTATTCAACGCAGAGCACACAAACACGATCAATATATCGCAACACACAAAGACCCCACCCAAATACTATATATCCATGCTACAGTACACAAAATTTTTTAAATGTACAACTTAAACTCAGACAAGTAGTTTATTACACTGCATAATATTACGACACATCACTTGACAAGGTTTGGTAGCAAAAATCATTCCTACCTGACAGTCCGGCGAGCAGAAGAAGTGCCGCGTCTTGCATGAGCATATGTATAGAGCGTCAATACCGCACACGCAGCAGACGAACGAATTTTTAGCCATAATACTACCAAATATTTAACTCCCTTATGGTCTGCTGTTGACGTGTGCAGTAAAAGCATATCAATCCGATATGTGTCGATATGTGTAACTGTTGATTTGCGTACTCACTCGCGATAGTGCTAAAATACTAATATGGGTAGTGTACAGATATTGTATGTTTAGAAAATAGTATATAACTGCTATGTGGTGATAAATGCAGCACAATGCTGGTTTTCAGTGTCAATGTGTACCTACTTGAGGGAATGACGAGCATATACGCAGCATATATAGATTTCTTCTGAAGTGTAGGTGTGTTGTTCGTCTAAAGCACTGATCTGTTCTGAGTAAAGCAAAATAAATGGAGCACTCATTACTACACACACAACATAGTTGGCACTCAAGTCTCAGGGTTTAGTGTAGTGTCAGCACTTGCATAAGTGTGAGGCTGGCCAAACTTCTCCAACTGTTTTTCTGTTTTCCACAGTTCCCCACACCGGGATTCATAAAACCGGTGCTATGTCAGCGATGACTATTAAAAATATACCCGATCTTATTTACTTTTTGTTTTTACCATCGGAGGCCGGAGCTGGGAGTGGTGGAGGTGGAGCCTCTGTCTGTCGTCGGCCGCCAAGCGCCAGCGCATGCAAAATTGCAACAAATATACACAAAACACCAAATGACAATTCACAATAATTTGTAAATAAAATACACAACAAAAAGTAAAACGGATTTACCATCGCATTTTCTCAGTGGGATTTGAAACATTTGAATTGGGTTTAAAATTGCTACCCAAAAGAACTGTATCAAACAGTTTGGCCCCAGAGATCGCTCTTAAAGATTAGTGGATGATATTATTGGTCACAGTAGTTAATTAGTGCTTTATTTAAGTAATTCGACTCCAGAATTTTACGTAAATTAGCGTAGTAAATTTTGAAGAACCTAAGTTTGCACTACAACTATACGTATATCGAACCCAAGGAAAGAAAACGTACAGTAGTGCTTGAAATCTGTGTCGGCTGATAGGGATATCCGTCTTCATATCATCAAATGACAAAATAAAAAGTTATATTAATTTGAAACAAATGCCATGGTTATTGCGGAACCGCCAGAGAACCTTGAGAATTTGAGATCCTGAATACTCTTCGTCAAATGACAAAAGTCAAAATCAAAGGTCGCATAATGTTTTTATTACGTTGCAATGCTCATGGGCTCTGAACATTTTACACATCGAATCAGCAATGCAGCGAATTGCCATCGACTCCAAATTCTACATCAGCGAGCCAAAACTTAATAAAATAATTAGGACAGAAATTGCGAGTTCCGCTTTTATCGCTGGCCTACATATTTTTTTTTGTTGGAAACCGGTATCTTGTTTTTAGAAAAGCATAATTGTCCACTTTGGTTTCACTGATGTTGTGTGACAGACTGTCAGTGAGCGAGTGTCTTTTTTAATTTTTTTACGTATAAAGTAACACAAAAAAAAACATTATGTATGATGTATATTTCCTCTTTTATTTTTAAAAACAAAAAAAAATATTTCAGATTTCGAGTGTATGATAAAATCGACATGCTGTTCTGCATCACGTTACACAGCGTGTTCTCGTAATGTGTTTGATAGAAATGTTGTGTTTGATGGAAAGGTTGTGTCACGTGTACAAATTGCCAGATTTTTCAATGAGAAAGAGAAGGCAGCCTATATTTACATGCTGCACAGCTGCAGCTGTAGTGTAACAAATAGTAACTATCAATGACTGTAGCCTGTTAAAAGTGTATATAAAGGACTGGGCCTTCTCAGGTACCCCTTCTACAAGTGATGATAACAAGCTTCTTCTGTCACGGAAGTAGAGTGCCGCGGCTACAGTGGTAACAGGGCCATGTATTTATTCGATCTGATTCTGTACACATGTCAAAGAATAAAGCCAATGATAGCACCATCGTCTTCAAATTCGGTCCCATGGACAAACTGAAGTATTTTGTGAGACGTAGACCTATCCGATCAGCCCGTTTATTCACTGCATGATAATATAAATAATACCTGTACATCAAATATGCAAAAGGCATTTCTATCGTCGTTGCGCCACTCAACTAAATTCATTATTGCCAGATGTTCTAAGTTTAAACTCGAACAAGAGAGTTGACCTCCTATAGCTAAAACTGGCTTCAAATCACGACACTCCTGTCATACCCAAGCACTCGCCGCCATGAAATATGAGACACAGTCGGAAGAGAAGTGGAACGGCGTCTGTCTTGACTTTCCAAAGGCAAACGACAAAGCTGCTCTCCCAGGTCTATGGGCACTCCTACACAACGCTGCAATGCCCAAAACCTGGATCAACTGTCTCCGAGCGCTATTTGAGAGGATCTCTGCCCAAGTGACATACCGCGGCACACTCTCGCCTCTATTCTATAGAACGAATGGCATCCTACAACACAGACAGGCTCAATCGTTGGCACCCAGCTATTTATTATACGTTACCTCCCCCTAAAGATGGCGCGCACACATGTCAAGCCTAAACTAACCAAATATCTAGGGTACCCACTCTCTCACGGAATATCAGGTATCAGCCTTTGGCTTCCATGGCTTCAGCTGGTGACACCCCCGCAACCGACTGATGCTGTGCAAAAAATCCATCCTATCCACGGCTACATATGGCCTGAACATTATTCCCAGGCTCCGCCTATATGGAAGTATGATCTGTACTCCCTGTTCGAGCGCTATAACTCAGCACTCACCAAGCAGCAGCCATCTTCATGGGCACTAAATATACTAGGTTTCCCAAACATCAAACAAACTTACTTCACTTTTGTGGCCTGATCCCCGCGCGACCATTCGCGAACTACCTCGGAGATTGCCTGGTAGTACATCTCGACTCAATGGTCAGCACAAACCCACTCACTCCTCCGACACAACCCACCTGGGGCCACGACAAACCATCACTGTGATTTCCGTATAGTATCTATGCCTACCTGAAAACTGTACACAAAACCAAGGGCGAGCGTACACCCGACCATGTAGCCCTCCGCCGACGGTGTGACGACAATATAAGAGTTCAACGAAATGCTGGTCCAACAAGGAGATCGCGGTGTGGCAATGACCCGGCGCCAATACTACTACCAACCTCGCTTTGTCCTCAACCGAATTATGACGGATTACCTGGTTCTACTCGGTATTTTGAACCCTGCGCTAGCCGTATTTCAGAGGTGGGTACGCACTTAGTAGGTTGGCAAGCAATGACGTGGCAGACTCGATGAAGTGTCAGTTGTTTTGTCAGTACCGGCCTGAGTTGACTCAGCGCACACCCTTCATCGTTGATTCACTTGGCTCAAGCTTCAAACGGGAATATACTGACCGCTTCTTCCGATCGATCTTCCCCGAACCACTACAACGGCTATGAGTACATTGTAACTTATATCTTTTGAAATAAGTAATATTATCCTAATGATTTAAAAAAAATGATGATTGTGAAGCTGAAGCTTTCATTTTCGAAGACTTATGAATATACATGTTTGTATTGTATCTTTATAACATAGTCATCAATCTCAAGACTGACAGCACAGTTTTGTATATTTTTAAAGTTGATTATAGAATATATATATATATATCTATATCTATATNTCTATAT
>NW_014037593.1:0-4363 GCF_001186125.1 Sphaeroforma arctica JP610 | reverse complement strand
TATATATATATATATATATATATATATATAAATATATATATATATATATATATATATATATATATATATATATATATATATACATATACATATACATATACATATATATACATACATTTACACATAAATTCACACACATGTTTGTATCTTTGTGTACATATTACGCACCTTCTCACAAAAGATGATGACTTGTCCCAGTGACACAGCCTGGAATATATCTACCAGCTTCTCAAAACGCCCATCTCCCTTGTCGGTCTCACAGTCGATTGAACACTGACGGCAAGTGGGCGTGTGTATCATTTGTGTTTAGAGTTAGAAATGGACATATAGTGTGTTGTGCAGAATTAGAGATCGAGTTTACGTAACAATAGTAATGATAAATACTATGCACAGCTATTCCTGGTATCAAACGCCGCATAAGGCCATCCGTGGCTTTGGCCGTATATGGTAATTGCCGTTCTGTATCGAACCCTGCTGGATATGCACATCTTTGTGCAACACAAGGTTCATAATACCTTCTAAAAAGCTTACACTCTCAGATCCTTCCTATAATGAATTAAGACTTCTCACAGTATACTACACGCAAGTGCCAAGCCCTTATCAACATGCACAAATGTTGCTATGACTACCACCGTGTGAAGTGACGCAGAGCACTATGCTACACACGAGTGTTCCGCTATCAACATGCACCCTCGTAACTGAACTGACTTAACGGAAACTACATTTGCCATGCTGATTTGGGTTTAGGGCTTTTAGGGTTTAGGGTTTAACCAGTTGCCATACCTATTCGGATTTAGGGTTTTAGGCGTTTTAGGGTTTAACTTATTTGTCATACCTGCTGAATGGCGTCCAAAGTCAAATCCTTTTTCTTGAGCCGCACCTCGTTATGGTGTCTCAGATACCGCGAGACGAACTGACTCACCTGTGGAGTTACGTAAACGTGAATTGGAGGCAATAATATTCAGAGACAGGGCCCATGTGACCATACCGGAGTATACGTATTATACGTAAATCATCAAGCGACTGATGTGGGTAATATGAATGCACTCATTGAACATGATACTGTAGGCAGATAAATAAACAGGTCAAGCCGTTAATACACTAACACATAAACAGACTTAGATGTTGTGGTATACGATGACCTGTAGTACAGCGAGGAGGAGGATTCGGTGCAAAGCGAAACGAAACGAAAATGACTGGCAAGGAGTTACACAGAGAAGATGGGCCAAGCCAAACTCTATGGTTGGTGGGTGGATTGGTCGTATATTGAAAGGTTACTGTGCATGGACAATTGTGCACGCGATGAGAACACACACGAATGGTAGCGGAAATAGTTATACGCTTTTACCAAGATACGTTGAACGGAAACGCAAAATATGATTGAGTTTTATCCCTTTTTTTAGACGTAAAAAAGATCAAGGAGGGGTATAGTAAGATCATACATAGTAAGGATCATATATTCATGGCGACACACACTAACTTCGATCTGTGAATATATTAACAAGAACCGCATATCTAGTGTACAGCCTCTTTTGGAACATTTGTTATGCAAGAATATGCAATACACCTAGTTTTTCTTGTACAGTTGTATCACAGTGAGTACACTACACGGTCTTCCTTCGTCTCTACAGATACTACCAACCCCAACCACTGTCAGTCAGGACACATACAATTATATACCATATATACGCGTGCATAGTATCCTTATATATACATACAGAATGCGCCTATACACCTTTAAGACTGACCTCTGGCGGGTACGTTGCGCTGAACAGTAACGTCTGGTGCATTCGTGGCAGGGCCTTCTTGATGCGCACTGAGTCGTCCCTGAAACCGCGTTGGAACATCTCATCAGCCTCATCAAACTGTAGGAACGTATGGCTTGTCAGTGTATTTAACGACATGTTTTAAATCAATTAAAAAATTATTTCCGACGCATGGAGGATATATCCCAGTACTCTTGCGGCATGCAGTCCACTTGTCCATTCCTGACTTGGTGAGCCCTATAGTTCTGACCATATTATTAAAACATAGGCCATACTCCACAGGCCAAATATATTTCAGCGCGTAATAACTAACGCAAACTGGCACAGTTCTCATGTCTGTTGTTAGTACTTAAAAATCATACAACACAACAACAACACACACACACACCGCCCTACCACGAGATGCAGAATCCCAGGTGCACCCATGACTCAGGACTCAACATCTAGGCAATTGCCCCGGATGTACCGAACTTCACACTGTATGCATGTACACACACACAAGTACTTGCCACAAGCTGTACGCTTCAGCTGGCATGTAGAGTTCTTAATATGAAAAACCTAGCAATCAGTCCTAGCTGCTGAAATCCGAACACAATGAGATCCTAAACAACACACACAGCCACTTATCATGAGCTGTGTGATCCAGGAAAGATCGACTGCTCTGGGATTGGCGAGCTTGGGAATAGTCAACAAAACCAGTCACTCACTTACCACGAGCTGTATGATCCAACGAGCATCGATTGCCCTGGATTTGAACAGCTTGGCGATAGTCCCCGGCGTTCCAATGATCACATGTTCTTTCACCTTCTCGCCCCTTGCAAGTGTGCGCATACCAGGAACAGCCACCAGACAATCGACGTCCGTGTATTTGGCCATGGTTTGGATTACCTGGAGAGGTGAGGGAGCAGGGAAAAGTAGTGAGAAAATAAGCAATGAAGTGGTGAGATAATAAGGAACACGTGACGGAATAAGTGCGTAGGCACCAGAAGCCGACCCAAACATTACGACGAAATAAGTTTATGAGTGAGGAGAACACGACCGACAAACCCGTAAGAAAACTCTCGTGATGAAAGAACATGCATGCATACAAGCCATTTAAGCACATATAGGTCATCTGCTAGACACCCCAACACCTACACATACACGCTCATTCGCTTGCTAATCAGACACGCCACTGTGCATCTACACGTACACACACACACACACGCACACGCAGTGTTATGCCACAGACCCCTACATGGATACATCCGCACCCAGTACTTCGTATACTTATCGTCTCAGAAACCACACACACACTCCCCTGCATGCGACATACCCTTATCAACTGCACGCACACATACACTGACATCCACAGTGTGCCACACACCGATACATATCCCCATACCATAACACCGACACACACAGTTGATTGAAAGCTACACACACTGACATTCACTGTAAGTCACATACGAATACATATCCCCACAACACAACACCAACACACACAGTTGATTGTATGATACACACACTGACATTTATAGTATGCCACACACCAATACATATCCCCACACCACAACACCCACACACACAGTTGATTGTAAGCTACACACACTGACATTCACAGTATGTCACACACTAATACATATCCCCACACCATTATACTCAGCCACACACACAGTTGATTGTAATCTACACACACTGACATCCACCGTATGCTACACCCCACCGCCGTACCTCGGCCGTTTGGCGTGCGAGTTCTCTGGCAGGGCTGAGACAGATGGCTTGCGCCGTCTTCCTTTCAGGATCCACACGGCACAACATGCCCAGCACAAACGCCGCAGTCTTACCCGTCCCCGACTGTGACTGGGCAATGAGGTCCTTGAACACTCCTCCTTTATTGTCCACTATCATGGGCAGGGCTGTGGCCTGGATCTTGGAAGGCTTCTTGAAGCCCATGGCGTACACGCCTTTGAGCAGGGCATCGGTAAGGTCTAGTTCTTCGAATGAGTTGAGTTTGCTGTAGATGGGTGAGTTCGGGTCGTGTTGCTGTGTGTAGACCTCGCCGTCCCAGTCGATTCTCTCCTGTGGTGGTGGGTAGGCGTTCGTGGGTGAGCGTAACGTAGGTAGGTGTTTACAGAGGAATGCGAATCGCGATATCGAATTTTGCGTATACACATACAATAGACGAGTGCAGCTCTGGTGTGTTCAGAGTATCTGCGTACTACCTCCGGTAACGCGAACGTAGACTACATCGAGATACCACTCCCGTTGCCGTGCATATGTGAGTTCAGGGGTCCACAACCGCTATATGCATTTGAATACATTCAAGAACAGAATGGCTTCAACCCCCCCACCCCGACCCCACTCGATACTTTATCTATATGTTCGCAATCTCCAGGTTACAGGTTTAGCGTAGTTGCAAATGTCCATTAATACCAACCATGCACTATACACCATCAGGACTAGCACAGTACATGCGTCGAGGAGGATCGTATTGAAACACAGATCAGATGTACAAACGGCTGTGTGCTTTGCTGAACTCAGAAAGCGACGTCTGCCACTTTGCGCATTGGCTTGTGCAAAGGCAGAATAAGAAGTCATTTATCTTGATCCGCATA
>NW_014037594.1:0-4366 GCF_001186125.1 Sphaeroforma arctica JP610 | reverse complement strand
ATATATATATTTATGAATCTGAATATGAATATGTGTATGTGTATGTATATATATATATACATATATATACATATATATATATATATATACATATATATATATATATATATGTGTATATATATATGTGTATATATATATATGTATATATATATATATATATATATATATAAATATATGTATGTATGTATGTATGTATGAATGTATATATATTAATATATATATATATATATGGTAGATATATGGACTAATCGTCAATCTCCCCTTCTCCTCAAAAACAGATAGCAAAAGTGGCATTCATGTCAATTGTCATGATGATGGTGTTTGGACAGCTGGGATATCTGAACATACGTATTTCGTCATGTGTGATAATACCACCCGCCCCTCCCGGTACATGTAGTCACGACCAAGAGCCGTATGTCGTACGACCGGGAGTATTCCCTTACCCTTTTAGAGAAATAGCGAATTATACCAATAAACAATAGTTAAAATTCTGCTGGGATTGTATTGCTGTGTCATATTGTTCTGATCACAGCAACCGATGTTACAATATGCAAGCAATGTATTGCATTGTTAATGTCCAATTTTAAGATGCTTGGAATTGTTGATATTGCAGCCACCTGACGCTTATTGAAGTATTTAATCAAACTTCGAGTGTACACTATAAAAGAGGCGTGCATATTTCGAATGTACACTATGAAAGAGGCGTGCATATTTGAGTGTGCACTATGGAAGTGGCGTGCATATTTTGAGTGTGCACTATAGAAGTGGCGTGCAAACTTGTTCACCTGTCGACGCTGTGATATGTTAGAAGCCTGGGACGCAAAATACCCCCCCAGTAACATTTTATTCATTTTCTGCCCCATTACAGGTTTTTACTGTAAGTGAAGCCTGTGTACTACTAACTATTGTAAATAGCTAGTATTACATACGCTTCACGTACAACCGTATTATCGATCAAATGTTTATTGTGAATGAATCGTATATATTTACACTTCAAGACTACAGTTGTTTGAGTGTGTATACGGTGTAGTGCCAGCTGTATTAACCTGAGCTGTATACACTCATACTGACTGTGGTATGGCCCAGGTGTGTTCTCGGTCGTACGTAGTAAATAGTAGGTAGTGTGTGTCCTATCCTTAAATTGAGCTGTATACAATCATACTGACTGTGGTATGGTCCAGGTGTGTTTTCGGTCGTACGTAGTAGGTAGTAGGTAGTTTGTGTCATACCCTTTTCTATACGTAGTATGTGCCCCGCCCCTTCCTATAGGTAGTGTATCATCTGCGCCTGTATATATGTAGTGTGTTCCCTATACCTTGCGATAGGTAGCCAGTGAACAACCGCCGATGTCACAATGCAACTAATTCGGAATAGAATGAGAATGAAAACGTTGTCTTCGTGGCTAGTACTATTCATGTGACCAGCTGTAGCAACTTGCAACTAACTGTATCTGTAGTATAACTACAACTAACTGTATAATCGTACTGGACTGTGACTTGTTGTTAAATATATATGTAATTGACTTGAATATATTTGCAACTGGATTTATACAGCTGTTGATACATTTACTTGTAGCGAGCTATATATAGTTGTAACTCACGTACGGATTTATTAAAGTCCGGTACGAAGCGTGATAACATATCCGGTAAATGGTTATGTATTCCAGGCAGATGTTTTTTATCAAAATGAAATTTTGATATTGTATCAAGCCGGTGACTCAGTAATTGTTAGTCGGGTTTCATCTCTTTCTTATATTGAAGAGATTTCTGATCACACGCCAGCGTAAATGCTGTTCCATATAAGTAATCTCAGAAGTGTGTTAGAGCTGCCCCTATGGCTAATAGCTCTTGTTTAACAGTTGGATAATTCAACTGTGAAGCATTCATTGCTCGACTAAAGAATTGTATATATCTAGGTTTGTTATCTATAACCTGATATAATACTCCTCCCAAGGCTAAGTCGGAGGCGTCCGTTGCTATTTCTAACGGCACGCCATCGACCGGTCCTTGTACAACAGGGGCTTGCTGGACTGCGTGTTTGAGCGCTTTAAATGCGTCATCACACTCTTTAGTCCACAAGTCTCCTAGTTTGCCTTTATGACATCTTAAGTGTCCAAAAGGTTTAAGGTAATTAGCTAAGTGTGGTACTCCATCTGAAAAGAAGTTTACAAACCCACACATCCTGTTGACATCTCTTCCTGTAGTTGGTGTTCGCCAATCTAACAGGTGTTCTACCTTACCGGAGTCGACTTTAATACCTTCCCCAGATATACGGTAGCCTAAGAGCTGTATTTCGCTCATGGCGAAGTGACATTTCTTCTCGTTAATCGTGAAGTTTTGTTCGTTCAGTCTCTGAAGGACTCGCCTGACTAATGCGGCATGTTCGCCTTTAGTCTTAAAAATGACGACTATGTCATCTATATAGACTTGCACGTTAGGCATGTCTGCAAACATTTCCTCCATTACTTGTCGGAAGAATGCTGGTAAGAAGAGTAACCCGAAAGGTGCATCTCTGAACCTGAATTGTTTACCTTTCCACGTAAAACTAAAGTATTTACGATGTAGTTCATATACCTACATTTGATGGTATCCTTGTGTAAGGTCTGTAGTTGTAAATACAGTAGCACCTTCCATCCTTCGCAGTAGCTCGTTAATACGAGGTAAGTGAAAAATATGAGTCGGCAATAATTTATTTATCGGACTCATATCTAATCACACTCTGACTTTCTTAAATGATCCGGCAGAGTTATGTTGGTCTACGGCTAGCAGTGCCAAGTTAACTGGCGTCTGTTGATAGTTAATTTTTATCACTCCATCTGCTAGCCATTTTTCAACTTGTTCTTTTAGCACAGCCTCGTGTCTCCAGGATACATAATTCCTTGAGGGACACTTCAACTGTGTAAAGTCCACCTTGGTTAAGTCAAGGCTGACATATCCGTCGTTAAAACGGAATTTTTCCCAATCTGTGATCTTTATCTTCTTATCAAATAGAATCAGATCTATGATTTTGTCCGCCAAGTCAGGTATTAATGCCTTGACTGTGTCTGACGGGGGCTTATATGGATATAGACGGTTATCGTCTGATTGATCCTTTAATGGATCTATGTTAGTTGGTAAACCAGTTACGGTTTTACCTAGAGTGAGTAAATCGCTCATTCCGACTATAATGCCGTACTTCTGTGACATCTTAACTATCACAGCTTGGGTAGTGATACTCCTATCATCGGCCAGGGAGATTTTAACATCTGTGGCTATGGTATCACACGTAGCAATTTTATCATCAGCTAAAATGAGATGAGTTGTTTGTGTTCTCCATTTGAAATCTTTCATTAATGCAAAGCGATCGGATATACATGAAATTTCTGAACCAGGATCAATCAACGCAAGGATTTTATTTCCATTGCGATATACGGGGATTATTATACGCTCATCTAAAGAGTCGTTGTATTGTCTGTGTAATGATTGTACCTGGTAGTACCGTCACTCCAACTTAATGTTGGGCTTTCGGTCACAAGACTTAGTGTGATAACCATTGGTCTTCTCACACTTGTCACACTTAGTAAGAAAGTGTGTACAGATGGATGCATGTCTACCATTCCAGTAACCGTTAGGGGTTAACTGGTACATGTCATACCCACACTGGGCGTCGGCACATTTCTTAATCTCCTTAAATGGAGGTTCCATATCCTTCGCTCCTGCGCGTGCCCGTTTATTGGGTCGCGTGGTTAAAGTGGATTCGCGAGCACGTGTATGTTGGGGTCTCTCGTTTGAGGTCTGCCTGGATACGTACCCGTGATCGGTGAGCTCCCGCGGCTTCTTAATAGCCGCTTTTCCTATCGATGTTACTCGATGTGCGGGAAAAAGAGTGGATACAGTATCATAAAACTGTTCCCATGTAAGTCGGGATAGATGAAACTTTGTTTCATGTCCCTTGTCTCGAGCCTCAGTCGCGTGTTTACGTCGCAACTCGGTGTACAGACTCTCACGGTCGTTATTCCCTATGTTCTTACAGAACACGTGCATAACCAGGAATTCGTACCAGCGCTGTGCCTTGTCCTTTGTTATATCGGGACGTTTCAGGTCAGCGTCTAACTTCAGAATATAACTCTGAATGGGCGTGTTCTCGGCTGGTTCATTTAAAATTGAACCTAGCCCAGGGCTACGCATATCCTTACTTAACAAGGATGTGACTGTAGAAATACGGCCTCCGGTCAGTCTAAAATATCAAGATCAATTGAGATAATACATTGGTTTTTATTTGTATTTTAAATAATTTAATACAATCTCTTTTTCCAATATTTCCAAAGTGTTCTAAATGCACTTTGATGGCTCCAATAGCCTGAGTATTTAGTATGACTCATCTACTT
>NW_014037595.1:0-4367 GCF_001186125.1 Sphaeroforma arctica JP610 | reverse complement strand
TGTGTGTGTGTGTGTGTGTGTGTGTGTGTGTGTGTGTGTGTGTGTGTGTGTGTGCGTGTGTGTGTGTGTGTGCGTGTGTGTGTGTGTGTGTGGTGATAGAACAATAGCCGAGTATGCCGTTGATATCGTCACCTATCTCAGGCACAGATACACGAACACAGATGCTTGGTATCAAAATTCCTATAAGTTTACTCATCCCATTGTCGTTTCAGTACATCTAAAGTAGGTTCCCAGAGTCAGTACATAAAGACAAATGAGATGTGATCCCGACCATAGAGCACGTTTGAAATACCTTCTCTATCACTATGCGGATACGAAACTGTTAAACGCCAAATACACCATCAATCCCACATGCGAATACAGCTCTGATAGTCTGCCTTTACCTTTCTTCATATACCATTCTTGTGATACACACATGTATACTAACACATAGTCACAATCTCATACTGTGCATATATGTATCAGCTCATACATACAATCACACACTCTCTTTCTGTGTACATTTACATCGTTTCACGCATACAATCACACACACTCTCTCTGCACACATATGCATCATGTCAAAGATAGAATCACACACACTGCCTCTCTCTGTACATATACATCATACCAATATATACATACCCTTTGGCTTCCTCCCGAAATAAAGATACGCTGATCCCACAGCGCCAATGTAGACGGCACCTGCTGTGAGTGCACGTCTGGCGGTGAACCCACTCGACATACTGATATATTAAGTATACTTATGTTAGCTATCGTGTGTTGAACTAGATAGCTAAATAATTTAGAAATGAATATAAACCTGAAGTTCCCAGTACCGTACGTAGGGTTTAGGGCCTTTAGGCTGTTGGTGACACTGACTGGTCTGAGCGCCTATGCTATTTATTTACCCTCCAGAGACAGAGAGTGTATGCTAATGCGGGGATAAATATTACTTGCGTGTGCGCCGTGCGGTGTGTAGGGCTGTAAACTGTAGTATGATCACAAAGCGCGCCAAACGAACGCCTTCTCAGTACATATCTATTTATAGAACGATCACAATCCGATAAGATTCTGTGAGTTACATATTTTTTATTTTTGCATGACCCGGCCTCTAGTCTAATAGTCAACGTCCGTAGGAATCATGAACCTCTAGTAGAAGTGTAAAATTTAAGGGAGAACGGACAAGTCCCAAGATGGACAGTGTAAGAATTTTTGTTTTTGTTTTAGGGTTTAGGGTTTACTGCTACGATGTTCTCGAACTTTCTCATGGCGTCATCGTCTATGTATATTCGTAGACACTTTGCTCTGTTCGTGAATACATATAGACAAGAATGGCACCCATATATGTATATATATATAGTCTGAAAACCAATAATTATGGATTCACGTGGTCTCTTTTAGTATTTCTGTTGGAATTAGAAAGTTATTCCAAAATTAATATACTCGATACAAATATTCTTGTGCCAAATCTAGTTGAATAACCCATTCCTATGTCAAATATTCCAGTTTTCTTGTTCATCTTCCAAATATTCATCAATAATCTTTTCTATATATATTAATATGTGATTTGCTATAATACATATATTTCCAAAAAAAAGACCCCCCAATTATTCTAAAATATATGTGTAATTGTGCACAAATAATTGGGATTGGAAATATGGTCTATGCCCCTGGCTATATGGACAACGTAAATACTAGTAGCTATATTTGTCACAAATGTTCGGCTTGTTTCGCATGTGTGCGGTAGACTTAACGTTTTGTTAACTTGTTTCATATATCCAATGCGTATGTTTGTAATACTATACACAATAGTAGGGTAATACGTTTATATCTATATGAGATTATAACTGTAGTATATTCTATATAAAATACTATAATGCTCTGTGGTGAGTGTGTGCTTACGTACATTTCTCAAGCGTGTCTTCCACAATACTGATAACAACTGGGCGAAGGCGGACTTCCCGCCATGTAACCAACAAGAAGTCTATCACCTTGTAAGTATTCTGATGTCTCTGAACCTCGTAATTGTTCGTTCCTCAGCGATCTTGTCTCATTTTTCAAATGAATGTTGTAACTTGCCAGATCCCTCTATAAATAGCTCGAAATCTGATTGGGCTTACTACGAACGAGTCTGACCCTTAAGTTAAAATACGTAACTACGTATTCGAACAAATCCATCGATGTCGTAAACGTAATCGTTGTATCTGTAACGCGTATAAAAATAGCTATCAATAGAGGCTATGTTCCATATGTTCATACATTGTATCATACATACTTGCCATTTTTGAAATAAATAATATTATCCCTATGTTTATGTAAATATATAGCCTTATAGATACATAAGTGTAACTGTCATTTTTGGGATTTACGTGTTCCCTATTATTTATCGGATTTTCCTATTTTCGTCTCCAAAATATCGGATTATCCAAACTTGTGTTTAATCTAACGGACCAAAATGTTAATAGATACAACTGTAACAGCTATTTATTCATACAAATTATATATAAAACAACATATTGTAAATACCGTTCGTGATTTTTTTTGTAATAGATATTTGGGTTGCCTTGTCCTATTTTCTCCTTTTCTTCTTGTTGTACTTATGAATATGTCTTTCATCAGTTACAAAAATGGTGCATGAATTTACGTGCACGCGTCGTTTGCCAGTATATGTTCGTGATATACCTCTGCGTATGTGTTCATTATATAGTTTAGCTGTATATGATGAATATTGGTCCTTTATTGTGGATTGGTAATTGTGGATAAGTGTGCGTGGGTGGACAGCCCGCCATGTGAATTACCCATATCAATACCCCAAAAGAAAATTGTGTAACATCGTGTATTGTATAGTATTCTGTATTTTGAATTGAAATCTAAATAACCAAGGCATACGACAAGGTCGCTCTCCCACGCCTATGGGTACTTCTGCGCCACGCTGGAATGCCCGAAAACTGGATTAACTGCCTCCGCGCGCTGTTTGGGAGGGTCCCTACCCGAGTGACATACCGCGGCACGCTCTCGTCTCGATTCCATAGAACGAATGGCATCCTACAAGGCTCAATCGTCGGCCCCCAGCTCTTTATTATCTACATGGATTCCTTAGCTGTCACGCTAGCACAATTTCGTCCCAAGCTCCTGCGCTCCTATTTATTTGTTGATGCCACACGGATCCAAGCCCCTCGATCGGTTTCGCTCCAGCCCTTCTTAGATGACATTGATGCGTGGGGACGCAAATCTGGCCTCGAACAGGGTGTCATTAAACCACGAGTACGATCTACCGACTTGCGACACGCAGCGCCAACCCTCCGTATAAATGGTGAGCTTATCACGCCGACGCTTGCAGACGCACCTAGGAACACACGTTACCTCTCCCTGAAGATGGCGCCCACACATGCCGAACCGAAACACTCCAAATATCTGGGGCTCCCACTCTCTCACGGAGTACCAGGAATCAACCTAGCTAGACATATGGAATCCCTGGTTGCAGCATTGTCACTGGGTATCGCCTCTTTCCGCGCTTATGGCTTCCATGGCTTCAGCTGGCGACACCCCCGCAACCGACTGGTGATGTTCAAAACATTCATCCTATCCACGGCTACATATGGGCTGAACATTATTGCCTGGGCTCCGCCTATATGGAAAGATGCGTTGGACCCCCTGTTCGAGCGCCTTAACTCAGCACTCATCCAAGCAGCAGCCATCATCACGGGCACTAAATACCCCCGGTTTCCCAAACATCAAACAAACTTACTTCACATTTGCGGCCTGCTCCCCGCGCGACCATTCGCGAACTACCTCGGAGGTTGCCTGGGAATACAACTCGACTCAATGGCCAGCACAAATCCACTTACCCCTCTGACGCAACCCGCCTGGGCCCACGAAAAACCATCACTGCACTTCCCGTACAGTATCTATGCTCACCTGAAAACTGTACACAAAACCACGGGCGGGCGTACACCCGACCATGTAGCCCTCCGCCAACGCTGTGACGACATCAGGAAGAACTCAACAAACCGTTGGTCCAACAAGGAGATCGCGACAATGGCCCGGCGCCAATACTACTACCAACTGGTTATGGGTAAACCGCCAACCTCAAACCGAGACACAGCCAGACACGACAGCTTCAATCGCTGCTTCGATTCTACACCAATCCAGCTCTGTGCTGTGTTTGTTACGAATACGTACATGATCACATTGCTCAACTATCGCACCGACGGCTGTCTCTGCCCTGTCTGCCCCAGTAGCCACAAGTTCACTACCAGCCACTTTACCTGCATCCAACAACTGATTCGACGCATCCTGGTAGGCCCGAAACTGCCGCCCATTGGCCCTGACCTCCTTCGGCAATTACAAGAGTGCCACGACTTCCACGGTATCTGGACCCTCAA
>NW_014037596.1:2514-4369 GCF_001186125.1 Sphaeroforma arctica JP610 | reverse complement strand
GTAGGGAAGCATGTGACCTGCATATGACACACCCGAACGATTGCAACACATGCTAAGAAGTACAAGGGAGGACATGCACATACCCACACAATAACATATCAGCCATGCATACATCACATAAACACCTTGCAGGTAGCACTCCTCTCATACACGCGTATGTCTCACACATCAAATAAGTTACACTCTCTCACATGTGTATATCTCACACATTGTCATTCATATGCTTACGTATATATCTCACACATTGTCATATGCATACGTATATATCTCTCGCATTGCCATATGCAAACGTATATATCTCACATTTTGTCACATCCATACGTATATATATCTCACATTTTGTCATATGCATACGTATATATCTCACACATTGTCACATGCAGACGTATATATCTTACACATTGTCACATGCATACGTATATATCTCACATTGTCGTATGCATACGAATATATCTTATATGTTGTCAAATGCATACGTATACATCTCTCACATTGTCATATGCATACGAATATATCTCATATTTTGTCATATGCATACGTATATATCTCACATTTTTTCATATGCATACGTATATATCTCACATTTCGTCGTATGCATACGTATATATCTCACATTGTCATATGCATAGGTATTTATCTCACCCATCATCCCATGCTTTTGTGTCATGTAGAGATGATGAAGCGTTGCAGATTGCTTCCATCGGTGGCACTGCCAAGGCCAGTCAAGAGGCCGACAATGTGCTCGCACTGCAAATACCACGACGGGTATGCTCTGGGCTGTCCAAATCTCCGATTCAGCAACATTATGGGCAGGGGGGTGTTTGCAAATTCCATTGAAACTAATCGCTGAATTGGTTTTGTGCTGAACGTTTGTATGACACTCAGCAACACATATCACGCAGTGACGCATCCACCTGCGTGTTGCTATGGCAACCGCTGCGAAGGTTTCAATGTGTCCGCTTATATACGCTTAGGATTGTCCACTGCTAGGTCACACCCACCACGTAGCTAATATCAAATCATTATCTTATAACTTTCACGCGCACCCCTTGCTGTATACGTCCAGATACGATGATACGCTCACACGCGCACACATACTATCTCTCTCTCTCTCTCTCTCTTCCCCTGCACTACCCCTACACTTAATTGATTTATACTTTAACCTTGTACGCACCACCTCTCATCGGTTCGTACGAAACCCCACATGTCGTGCACACTTAATAGGCAGACGCATTGACGGTACTCAAGTCTTAAGCACTTAATAGGCAGGCGCATTGACGGTACTCATGTCTCAAACACTTAATGGGCAGACGCATTGACGGTACTCATGTCTTACACACTTAATAGGCAGACGCATTGACGGTACGAGTGCTTCAGGTGATGAAGAATCGCTTTGACGGCACTCGCGGCTCTGTGGGATACAGATACGATAAGGACACCAATGAAGTCATACCGGTGAGTGTACTCCAACAGTGTTCATCAGAGTGGTTCCATTGGTTGGGATGTGTTTATATCTGCTTTTCGTTCATCCGAGAAATTCTATCGATTGGGAAATGGTTAAATCTGTGTTTATCCGAGTGATTCTATTGGTTGGGATGTATATATATATGCTGTTCCTCTATCCGAATGATTCCATTGGTTGTGATGTATTTATATCGGCTTTTCGTTCATCTGAGTGATTCTGATAGGGAACAAGGGTAAAATTGTATTTACACTTGTGATTGATAGTGACGATAGATAGTGACGAACATCAGAAATGTATATGAAAATGGCGGATATATATATATATATATATATATATATACATATATATATATATATATATATTATTGTATGTATGTATAGTATATATGTA
>NW_014037596.1:0-1658 GCF_001186125.1 Sphaeroforma arctica JP610 | reverse complement strand
TATATGTGTGTGTGTGCGTGTGTGTGTATATATAGAAAATATACTCATGTTTTGCCTGCATTTATGCCGAAAGCCTTCAATATTGCGTATGCCAATTCAGTGTCCCTCCTTTAAGTTCGTATCGCAAACCGTTGTTACTTATGACAAGCAGATGTGTGTTAAACGACATACAACTAACGTCTTAGCCGCCTTACTACTAACGAATTCTCAACCTACTACTGCACTCACTTCTCTCCGCATATCCAGACTGAAGTCTGCGTCTCCATTCGGTGATCTATCTAGGTAGCTCATTCGTAGAGCCTCATATCATAGGGATTCTGTCCATGAGCATAGCGTTCCGCTTTGTGAAGTTCTGGTATACCGGGTTTGCCGGCTGAGCGATGAACTACATGCTGACCAATGCAAGACAATACCATTTGACAGTGAAGGGTTTACTGCCAGTATAGTATATAGGTAATGCGAAGGTCGAAGCAGCAGTGTTATGTACTTAAAGAGTGGATGGAGGATATATACATATACATATACATATATATATATATATATCATGTACATGTACCTGTCGTGGGGCTCGATGATAAATGCATTGCAAGCGGTATCGTAAGACATCAGGGTGTGTCTGAAGTCATTTCTCCGTCTTTCGGACCAGCACTGCCTGGCTTCTTAGAGAAAAGAACCCGTTTGTATGCGAGCGTACCGGTATTGAATAGTAACATACCGGGTGCAGTTATGAGAAACCCATGTGGTAGGTAGCGTATATGGTTTAAATGGTACCTGAAATGAACGGAGCTTTGTCTCAAGATCTAAATAACAGGTCTATATATATTTTTTGGCGGACCAAACAGTTGTTATTTTGGGCTTCGGGGAGACTTAGTACCGGCCTTGTTGACGCACGTTGTATGTTGCTAGGAGGTGGTATATTATGATTTGTAGGCTATACGTGGTGCGATTTGTGGGGTCTGGACGTACGAAATGTTTCTGTTATTACGGGCCTTCAGAATGCCCTGTTTGGTGGCCAATTTTGGTTTGGGCTAAGGCAATACGTTCGTACTAGTGCTAGATACTTTGTATTTATTTTGGCATGGCTGGATCTGAAACTTGATACTAGGACCTCGTATGTAAATTTACCAAGGCAGTTGAGTCTATACCAATCAAAGCAAACAAAACGTAAAACACATCACGTATCGCCATCACCCAACCAACAAGTTGCGTGATATAGTTTGCTTTGGTGCGTATTTGCTTTTAATATACAATGTTGATGCCCGAGTTCAAGCAAGATGTAACGGTTCGTATGTCACATAGTAAAAGCAGTCGTTACTGGTGTAGTACATTTCAGAGACGCAGTCCACATTGTGCTGTGAGCATATAATACGGGACAGTTGTACATAACTTGAACGCCAACTCTATACGCCCTACGGAGATAATGAACAAAGAGCAATTCACTTAGACTATATAAATGTTATGTGTCCTAATGCGCCGGTGTATGATAACCAACATGCAGTATGCTACTGGTTCTGAAAATCTGAACATGGCAACTGTTAAATAGAAATAGAGAATGTTTGAAGGATGAGATCATTTAACCGTGGAGAAAAACATGACTTCAAACGCGCAATATACGCTATGATTTTCAATAGTAATGATTGGCAATAACGTATAATTAA
>NW_014037597.1:0-4369 GCF_001186125.1 Sphaeroforma arctica JP610 | reverse complement strand
TATATATATATCGATGATATGGGGGTAATGAGATTGGATGATACAAAATAAGCAGACAAGAGATATGGCACTTACCTGGGCGTTCGTAGTACGCGCTCTTTGACCGTTTGTGCCGCCGTCTGGCAAACGACGGTGTGTCCGTGGAATTTCTGGTCGCTGATTCCTCTTTAATTGCCCCATCCTTCTCAAGGCCTGCCGACAAATACATCGAGTTGGCTTTATCTGTGGCATTTTGGTTGCCCACAACCGACATGGTGTTGCTGCGCTGTCGTCGATGTATTTTGCTTTCCTTTTTGCCGTCTTTGTTCTTCTTATCGGATTTAGAGCTTTTGCGAGACCGGCGCTTGACTGCACGGATAGGTCAGGGTATGCGTTGAGAGGAATGCCAATACGTACAGGTGGATGTGCATAAATAATACGGTATACGTATATGTGTACTTATACGTGTACGTAATAGGACATAGGCACACTCAGAGCTTCGGGAAAATTCTCACTAAATAAGACCACATACAGCTCAATGCAGAATACTGAAGCCCTATTAATAGCACTGTAAAATCAATAACACTACACCGTTGATGTACTGTAATACTCCCAACTTCATATGGAGACTGTAAAACACTCTAATCTCACTATCCAGTTAACGTCGTTTAACGTGTGTACACTGACAACCAACGCACACACATAAACACACTCCACCCCATGCCACCACTGAAGACTTCGAACTGACATGTTCTTAAGCGATTGATAGCAGCATATAATTACACCCACACATACATACGCACACTCTCACAGAGACAAACTATGCAACAGAAAACACTAGCTTGCCATAAAGTGACACCCCAATAAGGAAAAAAAAAGGATATTTGATAGAACGAAACAGAAGGATGTGTTTTACTCGGTATTGGTTCTATGGTATCTATGGCCAATATCAGCACACATTTGTATGAGATCTCAGACATCCCTATGCACAAGGGGAAGGAAGCGTAGGTGGGGCCACCCACACTGACACGGTATATACAAGTTGGTCTATTCACACAGGTACTTCTGTCTTGTAACAAATCAGTACTCCTACCGAACTGAATAAATCATATTAACATAAGCAAACATATATATATATATATAAATAAACATAAATAAAACATAAATAACTGAGTACAAACAAAAACATAAAACAAGAATATATCAACAACATATATAAACTTATAAAGAACTGAATACATCATATAAACATAAATTAACATACATAAATAAGCATAAATAAAACATAAATAACACAATACATCATATAAATATAAACTTATACAAACATATATGAAATAAATACATGTAGAACATAAATCATAGCTGAATACATAATAAAAACATATACAAGTGTATACAAATAGACATAAATCATAGCTGAATACATAACAGAAACATATACAAGTATATATAAATAAACATAAAATGAAACATATATAAATAAATATACACACAAAACATATAAATAACTGAACAGATCATATAAACATATACAAGCATTTATAAATAAACATAAATGAAACATATAAAATGAATATATACTAAACATACAAATAACTAAACACATATAAACAATTAGATATACAAAACATATAAATAACTGAACCCATCATATAAATATATGCAAGCATACTGAATACACATATAAACATAAACAAACATATACAAACAAACATAAATCAACTTGTAAATGACTGAATACACATACTACGGTATTTATTTTATGAGCAAGGGGTCCGAAAGGAGGGCAGGGCAGGGCTGTAAGATCACATCACATCACATCAGATGAGATCCATCCATCGTTTACGGCTACGACTAATTGGGTATCTAATCCATGTACAAATAACTAAACACATATAAACAATTGGATATACAAAACATATAAATAACTGAACCCATCATATAAATATATGCAAGCATACTGAATACACATATAAACATAAACAAACATATACAAACAAACATAAATCAACTTGTAAATGACTGAATACACATACAAACATATACAAACATACATAAAAAAAATAAAAAAACGTACAAATAAATGCATACATCATATAAACATAAACAAACATAAATAAATAAACATAAATCAACTTATAAATGACTGAATACACATATAAACATAAACAAACATATATAAATAAACATAAATAAACATGTAAATTGAAGGATACGTCATACAAACATAAACAAACAATAAACATAAATAAACATATAAATGACTGAATACATCATATAAACTTTACCAACATATGAAAATAAACATGAATAAAACGTATAAATAACTGAATACATCATACAAACAGATAAACATGGCGATACGATACGATCTCACAAAGATCGAAGATATAAACCAATACTATAATTAACCTGCCACCACTAAAACACACACCAGCAGATGATGTTGTTTCTGGCAAGGACAGTATGGTATCTATGCTCAATTTCGTATCCACACCCGAAGCCGTGCCTTTTAGGGCCGCCTCGCTCGGCGGAGGGGGTCGTACGGGAGGTGCACCCACAATCGTCTTTTCTGGACCGGTCCTGTCCTCGTTTGATGTCCCAAAGACTATGCTGCCATTGGTCCCTAGTGATGTGGTGGTACTGTTGTGGTCCAGACTAGCTTGGCTCATACTGGCGATGATACTCGACGGGAGTGGCGGGCGTCTGTGTGCGCATGGGTGTTGGTGTGTGCATGCGACAGATGTTATGGCTGTGTAGGTATGTATGCTGTGTTTCCGTTTAGGTCACTTTACGTTTAGTTTAGTTTACTTTGCCGTGTATGTATGCTGTGTTTCCGTTTAGTTCACTTTACGTTTAGTTTAGTTTACTTTACCGTGTATGTATGCTGTGTTTCCGTTTAGTTCACTTTACGTTTAGTTTAGTTTACTTTGTCGTGTATGTATGCTGTGTTTCCGTTTAGTTCACTATACCGTGTAAGTATGCTTTGTTTCCGTTTAGTTCACTTTACGTTTAGTTTAGTTTAGTTTGCCGTGTATGTATGCGGTGTTTCCATTTAGTTCACTTTACGTTTAGTTTAGTTTACTTTGCCGTGTATGTATGCTGTGTTTCCGGTTCGTCTAGTTTACTTTGCCATGTGACATGGGTGTAAACGTATTGGCCCTCGCGGGTGTGTGGGAAAGAGTGCGTGTGCGGATATCCGCACGAGGTCACTGCGACAAAGCCATACGTATACAAAGCGTACACCGATATCACACGCATACAGAACACACACCAATAGCACACCCGCAGAGATATATACTGATTGTGGGGACTTAGACTACAGTCCTGTAGCGTCTCTACTGGGCAGAGACATCTAGATGATTGGTTGTAGAAGGAGCGGCCGTACACAGATTTATACGGTTATAGATAGGCAAGGGCGATATAGAATGGATTGAATCGTTACTTTGACTGAGATTGGTATAGATAGGTGGCATTCAGGGAAAGTCTGCTTAAGGCTACTACACGATTACACAACAACAAAGCCATCAAACATGCCAAGTACTGAACTACAGCACTTGCCTTACAATGATATGATGCAAGGGTGTGCTGAAACACCACACGACACCACTATCCAATAAATGAACCTCAACAGTACACTAACACACATCAAGTAGGTAAGAAATTCCCATAACCACTACAAAACAAACGAACCCTGTAGTACTAACGCACATCAAGTAGATAAATACTTACCATAATCACTACCAAACAAACAAACCCTGTAGTACACTAACACACATCAAGTAGATAAATACTTACCATAACCACTACCAAACAAACGAACCCTGTAGTACACTAACACACATCAAGTAGGTAAATACTTACCATATCCACTACCAAATAAACGAACCCTGTAGTACACTAACACACATCAAGTAGGTAAATACTTACGGGGGTGGGCCTGGCTCAGCCCCAGAGGTCTTGCGCAGTATACTGGGTGAGAGAGTAATCACGGAGAGCGTGTTCTTCCTGTGATTCCTCGGCTATACCCAGCAATGTGGAACAGATAATCAGGGCGGTACAGCCAATGCACAGTGGGAAATATCGGATCAGTTTGGTGGATACGATCCAGAAAGCAGTGATTTGGGGATGATGATACGGAGTGGACAAAAAAAAGCCAATATGTGGATATGTTGGAGGGATGAGTCTGCAAGAACGGAGCGATGTAGTGCGAGGGGGGGCGGGGGCAGGCGAAACGAACGATAGAGACAACAGATGGGTGGGATACAGAGTACTAGGGCCCAAACAGCACCTAAGAGTCGCTGAAAAGGATCGGACAAAAAAGGAATAGGACTAATAAGAGAGCGGCGATAGGTAGCGGAGCAGTGTGAATATACATACATATACA
>NW_014037598.1:0-2500 GCF_001186125.1 Sphaeroforma arctica JP610 | reverse complement strand
GAAGACAACTTGACAAGATAACCTCTGTTAAATTAACTTGGTTTATTTGAGCGGTGTATTCCAACGTGGACATTAATGTATTGCCTTTCGATTCAACAAGTTAGAGGCAACTCCTGTAGAAAACACTTGATCTATTTGAGCGGTGTAAACTAATGGAAACATAAGTTTATCGATTACTGATGGGGTGGGGTTCTATACATATCAGATCGATGTCGGACGCTGGTTGTGTCATGCGTTGGTCAGTACCTACAAGTATTCAAAAATAATATCAACCTTTGTATTCTTCACAAATACTAATAACCTTTGTATTCTTCATAAATACTAATAACCTTTGTATTCTTCATAAATACTATTAACCTTTGTATTTTTGAAACATACACAGAAAAACATGGCTGTAAACAGAAAAATATAAAATGGTCTTGAAAAAACTCACTGTCGGTCGAGGCATGCAGCTTTTCCCGAGAGGAAATGCTAGAAACTGCACCATCTGCCTCTCATCTGCAAGTCAGAAAGTCTGCAACCTTCTGATTTCCCGTCAGATGTGCAAACTGCAAATTCCTATTTGGCCAAGGATTATTCTGAAAATATTCACACATAGGACATAGCCTGGCCCTGACGCCTCCTAAAATTTATGTATTTACAATAAAATATTTGCCTAAATGATTACAATTCCCGATTCCGAGATGCGTAGATTGGGATTTTTATATTTCTAAATAACTGGGGAGAGTACTCATCAGTACTGGTACCACTCAATACGAAGGTAAACGTTAAAATTTAAACGTTTATAAATATGGGTAAAAAAACTAGGAGAAAAAACCCCTTCTTTTCAAGTTGTTTAAACGGACACTGACATATTTCAATTGGACAACTTTGAACCTCCAGATTACGCACCCTCATTTTAAAAAACAACCATAGGGCTCCCGTGATATAAACGTTGAGCGTATCCGGTTGTTAAACGTTTATACACAAAACGTATTGTGTATAGCTTTTTAGCTTTTTTGTAAAAACCAAAGGGCATAGTCCCTTACCACTGTTATCAGTGATAAGTTATCAGTCTTATCACCTCTCCCCTTTGTCCTTCTTGAGATTTTACTGGCTTGTTGAAAAAAAAAACTTTAAATGTTCATCTATAAAAAAATTAAAAATAACTCCTATACGGCATCTTTACATGATACAGAAATCTAGCGATATTACTGGTCATCGTCATTCCTATATTTAGAGATCATCCTCCTCTTCGTTGCTCTAAAAACTTTTTATTGACCAATATAATTATGAGTCACAAAGCCATGTAAAGCACTATGGAATGTCGTGGTCGTGAAACTATGAATGTCGCTACGTACCATTGTGATACCGAATACTAAGTACAATTTCAAGTACATATCCCGGAGGAAAAATACAATATATAGCGCGAGCGCATTGTGCGTCTCATCCCAAGTTGTATCATCAGCACCTTACTATAACGTTGAAGCAACACCTAAAACACTACAACATATTAAGACACACACAAATCACCCAACCCAAACTAAAGCACCTACACTCAAACCAACCCCAATCCCAAACTGAAGCACCTACACTCAAACCAACCCCAATCCCAAACCATGCACAAACCCCGCACAAACCCCGCCACAATGAAACAGTTCACTCAGGCCGTGATGCTTAGTGCATTGGTCACTCTCGCGAATAGTCAACCAACAAATTCGGCTGTCGATGAGACCGCTGCAGCTGACACGGATGTGGGCAGCAGTACCTCCTTCCTACCCTGCAGCACGACTACCAATGTTACTGCAGAGGACGCTGATACTAGTCCCCGAGGCTACGTCAGGTATGGCATCGGGGTGTGTGTTACCTGGGGTTGATTATACTAAGGTTCGTGGGCGGGGGGGGGGGGGGGGATGTCATATATTGTAACAATGCACACTCTCCTCCCTCCTATTTTGACATATACGTCTATCGACTCCTACTCCAAACCTGAGCAGCGATTACAGCCAGACTTAAAAATAATTCACTACAAATCTGAATGATACACTTGTAATCGATACCTTAACTGATTGCACATAGACAACCATATTCACACCTACTACGATATGTGACTGACAGCAATACCTGCACTCCAATACATAAGCGATGCTCAGCACTATTACGTCGTCTGAAGATTTTACTACAGACCCGACTGTTGGTCCTACTTAGTAGCTACACTTACTACAAACAAAATACACGCATATACCCTCACCTACTATATATCATATCTATACATACTACCAATAAGATTAAACTTTTACACACACAATATAGCTTTACTGCCGACCATATTACCTTTACCCATATCCCAATGCTTAGCTATGCACTGTGTTACTACGCCGTCTGTGAGGTGGTTGAAGACAGCAATGAGCTGTGGCCTTGGAGTGACGAGAATAACACAGTGGGTACTGGTCGCTGTGGATGTATCGCCTGGCACGGCAGCAACTTGGTCGACATGTATGGTAAGAAGATTTCATATATA
>NW_014037599.1:0-4373 GCF_001186125.1 Sphaeroforma arctica JP610 | reverse complement strand
GGATGGGTGGGTAGCGGTGTTTGTGGGTTGTATTAGAGTACGGATATGTTGTGTTGTATCTGTACTATGAATAGCTATTGTGGTGCTTACAGGCTGAGGTCATAGTGGGTGCGATGTTTGGAGGGAAAGCCAAGGTTGTGGGCGAGTATATATATGTATATACTGTATGTATGTATGTATGTATATTCGTATATATATATATATATTAATGAAGGACTTGGGGTCCGGGGATACATAATCGGATTACAGAGTTTATGACTTTAATGGAGAGTATACCTGAGTGCATCTGGGCCATGCATATTTGCAATCGATACTATAATGGAGGATAGGAATAGCTTTAAACGTTTGTTTTGGACAATGTGTGTCAAAAATCAACGCATTAGTGGTGTATCGCTGGAGTGTGTGTTATTTCAGCCAGTACGGCAGCGGAGACTAAGACCAGGCTGATATATATATATATGTGTGTGTGTGTATATATATATATATATGTGTGTGTGTGTGTGTGTGTGTGTGTATGTATATGTATAAGTATATGTATACGTATATATATGAAGTATATGTATATGTATGTATATATATATATATATATATATATACTTGATGATGGTTGAAGAGCCAGAGGACGTGAGGACATGACTTAGCACGTTTTCTCATGATTCTAACGTCTCATCAGTCTTTCACAGTCATGTACTTACGCTATTGTTGTCTTATACCATCGCCTTTCTGTTTGTTACACGCACACGCCCCTATACAAGCCTTTTCACATCAGTCTCACCTACTTATATATTAACATCTTGTTTCATCTTTAGGCCTAACGGAGGCCTTGGGCAAGGAACGAATTGCCCTGGGTCGCTCCATCATGGACGAGCACGCGTATGAGGAACTCGCACACAACCACACCGCTGGTAAAGACCAGAATGTGGCCATTGCCAGCTTTGAAGGGGCTCTGGAGGATCTCAATGCGCAGAAGGAGAGTGCGTACAAGACACTTGGTGAACTACAGAACCAGCAGATGCAGCTCAAGGAGTTGATAGGCACCAGGCACGACCAGATGGCTAGCAAACAGGTGTGTATAGGGATGTGTAGTGTAGAGTGGTATAGGTGTAGTGTAGGTAATGCGGTATTGGTGTAGGGTAGGTAAATGTGGTTTGGTGTAGTGTAGGTAAATGTGGTATTGGTGTAATGTAGGTAAATGTGGTATTGGTGTAGTGTAGATAAAAGTGGTATAGGTGTAGTGTAGGTAAATGTGGTATTGGTGTAGTGTAGGCAAATGTGGTATTGATGTAGTGTAGGTAAATGTGGTATTGGTGTAGTGTAGGTAAATGTGGCATAGGTGTAGTGTAGGTAAATTTGGTATAGGTGTAGAGTAAGTGAATGTGGTATAGGTGTAGTGTAGGTAAATGTGGTATTGGTGTAGTGTAGCTAAATATGGTATAGGTGTAGTATAGGAATATGTGGTATAGGTGTAGTGTAGGTATATGCGGTATGGGTTTGGATGTAGTGTCGGCGGCTTTGGAGGGTACGGGAAATGGCAAGTGGGCTAGTATAAGTGTGGTATACAGTTGAGTGTTGTGTGGTATTTATATGAAATAGTACGACGGTAGAAGCTACCGCAGCCCCAGCACATGCAACTCAAGGAGGTGATTGGCACCACACACGGCCAAAAGGACTCGCAAGCAGGTATATGTCTAGTAAACAAATGGTTTACACTTGAGTGTTGTGTGTACATGCAGTATGGACTTTGTAGTACTGAGTGTTGTATATAAATATGTTGTGCCTAAATATAAATTTAGGACCGGCTTTGGCAGGTACGGGACATAGGCCAGTACGCAGGTACGGGACATAGGCCAGTACGCAGGTACGGGACATAGGCCAGTACGCAGGTACGGGACATAGGTCAGTACGCAGGTATAGGCTATAGGTTATGAGTCATTGGTAGTATGTTGCTCACACAAACATCCCCTCGAGCCTTCAGTGTGTAATTCTCACTATAGTATCGTGTGCTCTATGTGAGCTGGCTGTTCCATGTGGTGGGGGGTGTTCGTTTGCTGTAGCTGCGTATAATATGGCCACGTATCGGATGTTCGGTACCTCTCGCAGAAGCTGCCTACAACACACTCTATACCTACCTGCCAGTTACTATTGACACCTACTTGACACAATGGACACCGTCGGCACTTTGTTGACAAAAAACCCTAAACCCTACTTTTACACTCGTCTACACCACAGGCCAAACTAGCCGTGTGGAATGCCCTGACACCAGCGCACGTGGACGCCATGCATGACGAACTGTTGCTCGAGACCACACTGCAACAGTGGTACCCCCAGATTGTCGACCCCGAGCTCGTGGTCTTCGCCCTCCAAGTAAGGATTCTGTTATATATATGTGTGTGACGGTGTATTCTGCGCAAATGCTGCTTTGGACGCCTCGCATGACTAACTCGCTCTGAAACCACACTGCAACGACGATATTTCCAAGCAGTCGACCGCGAGCTTCTAGTCTTTGCCCTCCAAGTATGACTTCTGTTCTATAAATGTAGACATGTATATATATATATATATATATATATATATACGTATTACTACGAGCCTGTATCTGTATGTCGTTGTAGGCCGTGACCAACTAATGTTCGACTGTCCCGGTGTATCTCAGGAAGGAGCATTCCTCATCTACGTGAGCATGCATCCAAAAATAGCCACCAATGAAAAGTCGCAGCGTATCGCCTCCATCGGTGTGGAGCAGACTCACTTGTCGCAGGAAACCAGCTCAGACCTTCTCAAAGTGTTATTGGACTGTGGCCTCTTTGACGATCTCACAGACAGGTTCACCACTTCGGAACAACTACCTGAGGTGTGTATATACATATACATATACGTGTTTGTTTGTTTGTTTGTTTGTATCTGTAAGGTTGTATTTGGTGTGGTATGGACGTGTATTGAAGTGTGTAGTGTAATACAGACCTTCTCAAGGAGATGTTGGACTGTGGCCTCTTGTATGCTCTCACAGATAGGCTCACCGTCTCGTAGCAAGTACCTGAGGTGTGTATAGACATGTATGTAGACTCTATATAGTATAGTATGTGTGCATGTATTCACTTACGCATACGAGGCATGGTGGTGCATCTGTCTATGTTTGCAGTTGCAGCCTGTGGTGTTTACCTTTACCTTTACCTTTACCACTTTGCGCGAAATGTTTCGTTCGCGAAACGCACGTGTCTGCCTCTGTCTAGCACGTGATCTGTATACATGCATACGTACGGCCCTTTTTGTGTCGGTGTGTGATGCAGCAGCCAATCAAATCGCGTCTAATTTCGTGTCAATGCACATTTCGTCCAATCACAGCTGCTGGAAGAACTGTCCTTTGCTCTGGAGCGTGTCAAAAAGTTGGCCAATGAAATTGACGGACTTCGCAATATGTACCACATGACTGTCGATCCTGCCGGTATGTGCTAACTAGTCAAACCTTTCTACTCTATATATTATATATATATATATATATATATGTGTGTGTGTGTGTGTGTGTGTGTGTGTGTGTGTGTGTGTGTGTATGTATATATATATGTATATAAAGATACTAACGTACACAATTAACGTATGTCAACACTTAACAGCAAGTGAGAGTAGAGGCTGTGTTGATCTGCAAGTGGATATCATCAGAGCGAGCAAGGGCGTACGCGTGACACTGGCATTTAAAGACATTGGCATCTGCAGTATCCAGGCACTGCATCTGAACACATCACTCGTTGCCGTAGGACCGGTGTGGTAAGTGTCGCAAGGTTGACTATATATTTATATATATATATATATGGTGTGGTAAGTGTCGCAAGGTTGACTATATATTTATATATATATATATATGGTGTGGTAAGTGTCGCAAGGTTGACTATATATATATATACGTTTGTGTGTGTGTGTGTGTGTGTGAGCATGTTATATGGTTCAGTGGTAAAATGACGTATTTTGGGTGTCGTATGTAGTACTTTGGATGTCGTATATGTCGTATTTTGCGTAGCGAATACACTGAAGCATGCATATTGTAGGACATATGTGGTAAATGGTGCGGCCTCCACCAAAACTAACGTACCAAAAACCTCAACATTTCTAATCTTATTTTCATATGGAGTGTATTTAACTTGCATTCTCTAGGAATATGCATGTATACGTATATATACATATATATATACATATACATACATATATATATATATGTATGTATGTATATATATATATATGTATATATATATATTATATTATATTATATGGATGTGTGTATATATATATATGTATATGTGTGTGTGTGTGTGTATATGTATCTATGTATGTTTACGTTAGTATATATATATATATATATAAAGTATATATATGTATATGTG
>NW_014037600.1:0-4377 GCF_001186125.1 Sphaeroforma arctica JP610 | reverse complement strand
ATCGCATCCATGGACACCTATCCACGTATGCAACCCCACTGGTAACCACTACTGCCGACAATCAACACGAACAATCCTGTGTGTCCACTCAGAAATACTTACTTGACATATGGCGGCTGCAATGATGAGCCGTTCGTGGGTGATCAGTAGCGGTTGCAGTTGTTTGGCACTTTTTTGTCCCAACAACGTAGCTTCCAGTGCATCATTGATACTGATAATTGCGTAGCGTGTATCCTTCGTCATGTTGTTGGTTTCTCCTATCTCGGAAGAAAGTCACCAAACTGGTTCGTTCTAATCGTACTAACCGTATTTATTGGCACGTTTAATACACTCGTACGAGTGTGTCTACTTTTGTGCGTATTTGTACATGACCTCTACGCATAAACCTGTAATACAAGCGTATGTAGTCACAGTCTCGTTGGTGTGATGTGTGTGTTCTATAGCTTCCCCAGTAGTCCAACTGGAGGAACCATATATTGAATATTGTGTAGAGCCACAAGTGATCGACTCTATTTAGTATTCAAATAGCTAGAAGAGTTGTGATTAGAAAAAGCCTGCTAATACGTGCGCGTGTATAGTCCTGCAAATTTGGCGGTTATTTACATCATCGGCTCATCCGCGCTCACATATAAATACCCTACATAATTCAAAACCTAACACTAGTTATTTCGTCACTAATGAGAAAATAGATTTCTTATTTTATCACCAATTCAGATTTGCCTGTGCGGCTGTGCGTCTCTACTCTGTAGTTTGCACTTTGCAGTCTGTATGCACTTGATCTGTCTCTTGTGATTGGAATCCCGAAAGTACATGAATATTTGTTACTATACAACATAAATATGGTAGCATAAACGTTCGTAACTTTATAAAAATCGGTATCAATAACGGTTTTTATCGGTTTATTAAAAAAAAAGGAGAAACAAACTGAGTTATTAGGCCCAGACAACATAAAATATTGGACAGAGAACTGGTTCAAACTAGCCACACGTATGCGTTATACAAGTCCATTCATACCAAACAGACCTTTCTGGCATTATAACGAAATACACGTGCAGACTCGCTATACGCGCACATATGGGCTCGCATAACCCAATAAAATAGTATGCTATAATGCCAGAAAGGTCTGTTTGGTATGAATGGACTTGTATAACGCATTAGTGTGGCTAGTTTGACCCAGTTCTGGTACAAACTAAAATCGTTCATAACTTTTGAACCAATAGTCCGATTAGGATGAGATTTAGCATACGTTTATTATTCGTTAAAATGAAGAAGTTGTGCTATCTGAGTGCCAATGAGATTAATTTTTCAAGGTACCTCTGGGCCAACCTCTATGGAAAAATCCCCCCCCCCCCACCTTCTCACTCTGTCCATTTTATGTTGTCTGCGCCGCCCATTCCCCAACAGAAGAGCCAAGGCCGGCTATTGGCTAATCGTAGATCTAAAAATAGAATTTTTAAACGCACCGAGAGTAAGATTCGCCGCCAAAAGTGGAGATTACCAAAAACTGATCTAAACCATATGACGTCATCTGAGCGGTACGAAATGAGTCATGCTTTGTTCTCTGATACCACTGTATAAATAAAACTAAAAGAGATCGCACAAACGATTAGACGCAGAATTACGTGTTCTACGCGTATGATACACGCATACAGTACACGCATAAAATAGATATATACGTAATCACACACAGTATCTCGTGTATAGTACACGCACAAATACATATATACGTATCACACCCAGTCTCTCGTGTGTAGCACAAGAATTGCTTCGACATCACTCTCTACACCGTTCTCTATCCTTAGCTTTGGCAGGGCACTCCTCAAGCTCATCACTTCAACACACCTCAATCAACAGACCCATCCATAGACCCAAAGGGCAATCACCACCACCGCCGCCATGTCGTCGGGATCTAAATCACACTACTTTTACAAGCGCATGCAGCAACTGAAACAGAAGAATGCCGAGACCAAAGGCGTGCGCACAGCCACCAGTTTCGACGAAGAGTTCAAGCGGATGGAAGACATGACACGACACATGGAGAAAGCCTATACACGGATACCTGATAAACTGGATCAGTATCTACAGCCAGACCCTACCAAGCGGATGAGTAAGATGGTGCTTAAGAACAAGGATACAGCGGTGACTGAGGATATGATTGCTAAGGAGAATCTGTGCAAGATGGGCCAGGCGATGATTGATGCCGGGTATGTATGTCTGGGTTTTATTTCAAGTGTAGACAATAAGGATATGTATGCTATATGATGCATTTGGTTAATGTATCCGAGGTATGTCTGAATTTAATTTAAGTGTAGACAATAAGAATATGTATGCTATAAGACGCACTTGGCTATTTATTTGAGGGCTTTATTTGAGATATATTGGAGTCGGGGGGCTTTTTATGTAGATACTGTATGGGATTTGATATCGGTTGTGTCTGTGATTGTACCTGTGTATGTCTTGGTTATGTCAAATAGTTGTACAGTTCATGGATTGGTAGTTGCTCACACATATGGATGTACAAATGGACTACATGACAACGGTTGCCATGATAGTACACAGGACTATACAAATGTGGAACAGAATACATTGACATATGATTATAGAAGTGTTTTATAAAACATAAATATATGGTTGTACTAGTGTACTATAGAATACAATGACGTATGACTATACAAATGTACTACAGAATACATTGGCATATGATTATAGAAGTGTACTACAGAATACATTGATATATAATTATACAAGTGTACTATAAAATACATTGATATATGATTATACAAGTGTACTATAAGCTACATTATCACATGATTATTCAAGTGTACTATTTAAACATTGATATATGATTATACAAGTGTACTATAAAATACATTATCACATGATTATACAAGTTTACTATAAAATACATTGATATATGATTAGACAAGTGTACTATAAAATACATTTTCATATGATTATACAAGTGTACTAGAAAATACATTGATATATGTGCGTATTATAGAGCGTATCTAGATATGATATAGGGCAGTCAGCGTACATAGATCAATCATACATTCAAAAAGACAGCAAATAAAAGGCCCTTATTTGTAAATAGTACTCTCAGGTGCCACATCCATATCCACCTTGATATATACATATACGTGTGTTATATCGTACGCAGTTGTGTTTCAGTCATTTCGGGGAGAGGTCCATTCTGCGCAGCTGATTGTCCAAAGCGTGTACTATTCAGTCAGAAAGACAGACGCGCTCTCAGTATATAGTACAGTATATAGTACCAAATGTAGTACTGCATATAGTACAAAATGTATTACAGTATATAGTACAGTATATTGTACAGTATATACTACAGTATATACTACAGTATATACTACAGTATATACTACAGTATATAGTACAGTATGTTGTACAGTATATAATACAATATATAGTACAAGGTGACGGATGGTCAAGTATTCTGATCAGGTATACTAATAGTTCTACATGTATATATACACGCATACAAAACCCACCCATCACGCACCCCACCCACGAATACAGGTACACATTCGGTGAGGAAACCACTCTGGGCTGCTACTATCTCAAAGCAGGCACCAGCCAGCAGGAGATCACCAAGAGCTGGTTGGCCTTTCAGTACGAAGCCAATCGCATGTATCTGAAGCCCATGGAACTACTGGTAGAAGACCTCAAACACATCAAGAAGAACCTCAACAAGATTCAACAGGACCGATTGTACCTGGACTCAACCAAGACGCGCAAGGAGAAATCGCGGCAGGACATTAAGAATTACGACCCCAGTGTGGTGCAGCATCTGCAGAAGAAGGCCGAGAGTTTGCAGGAGGTGAGACGGGGTGAATATGTTGTCAGCGAGGGTATAGGTGTGGGTATACTTGTATATACATAACACGCATGCAAGCGAGAGGGTATGGATTTTAATTGCAAGAGGTGAGGTGGGTTAATAGGTATCAGCAAGTGTATAAGTATCAGTATACTTGTAACCGGTGCGGTGTAGTATTATAAGTATCAGTATACTTGTAACTGGTACGGTGTAGTACAGAGTCCTCATGCTATCCGTTCGCTTTTACGTAGTGTATGAATACGTTTTTGAATTGTACCGATGCAGAATCTGGAGATCAAAGCCGGCAATGTGCAAAGTCAGATGGAGCAGTTCTTTTATGAACTGGAAGACGACCAGATCCTAATGCTTCAGAACTTCATCGCCACGGTATGCTAAGAGAACACATGCACGTATTTGTATCTAAACTATCCGTACATACACACACACACACTTTTACACGCACGCACACTTTTACACGCACGCACACACACACATCTATATATATATATATATATATAGATAACGCACCACCCACACACACA
>NW_014037601.1:0-4380 GCF_001186125.1 Sphaeroforma arctica JP610 | reverse complement strand
TATATATATCACATATTACACGCACACATACTCGAGTACACACACACACGGGTAGACACACCACCGTGTACTCCCACACACACATATATATATAATATACATATATATGTATATATATATATATATACATATACATACATATATACATACATACATATATATATATATAAAATATATACATACATACGAATATACATATATATATATATATATGTATACATATATATATATATATATATGTATATATATGTATATGTATATATATATGTATATATATATATATATATATATACATATATATATATATATCTATATATATATAAATATATAACATATAATAATATAATAATATAGTAATATAATAATACACACACACACACACACACACACACACACACATAAATCCGCCACCGGTTTATATACCTGCTAGAAAGATTCAGGCAATGTGCATGTGGACCCATACTTTCCGGACAAGTTATATTGTAAAATAACTTTCTTAACGATAACCGAGAACACAATGTCACCCGAATGGGCATGTCCTTTATTGTTATCTGTGCCAATCGAAAGATATGTCAGTAGCATGGCCCAATTTATAATACTTCAGGGTATCGAGACCTTTTGAATACTTCTTGTGGACTTTGCCACAATGTATGACCCGTGGCGGCGCTTGGTTATATATATATATATATATGTATATAATACAATGCATATACATATAATATATATATATATGTATATATATATATACATAGATTATATATATATATATATATATATATATATAATAAATTGTATATACATATAAATATAAATATATATATAAAATTATATATATATGCGTGTTTAGTCGGCACGTTTGGACTTTTTCATAGAATTCCTTGCGTTCATCTTCGCTTTCAGGCTGTCCCTCATGTCATTTCCAGTGTTTACTGCCATACCCTTCAACGAAGGTGGCTGCAAAATGATGTAAGGTTTGGTATAGGTTTGTCAAGGATGCGATCCGATTTCAAAATATGCATAAGAAACGATTTTTTTTTGATGTTATGAGGAGAGGGGTTGTTCTGATGTCTAGAGCCCATTTGCAGAAACGATTTTCGCATACGTATGTCCCGAATGTAAAGCCATTTATCACGCTCACCTTCATCGCGGCATGTGCAAGAACCACCAGCAGCGCAATAGCAAGTCCAACGCCCAGAGACGACCCTAGTATCATCATGCAGATAATCGCAACAGCTACCATAATAACAGCATAGTTGGCAGAGAAATACTGTACGTTTTCTCCTAGGCGTTGCTTGGCCGTATCCGCATCGGACGGAGGCGCAAGGTCAGTCATTTCGTTCTGAATAAAAATGCCATTCCAAACGACTAATGAGCATATATGCGTACAGATATGCTCATAATAGCGATAAGGGTGGGTGTGTCGGTTTCTTTGCGTACAATCCACATCGCGCGCAATACTAAACAACATCCACCGCAACGACAGACAAAATTACTTATTCTACTGCAAGCGAGCGAACCCGCTGCAAGGATTATTTGATAGACTGAACGTGTCCACTTTAAAAGTCAAAAGAAAATGTATCCCGCTATTCCATATGGCGGATATATGACTGATAACGCAAGCTACTTACACACATCCGATACCGCAGAATACAAAATAGATACAATTGTAAAAAAATCGTGATACATAGGTACGACCGCAGAGATGTGATCACACACACGCACACATACATATATAGATAGATATACATATTGATTTAGATAGATGAATACATACATCGACCAATGTACATACACAAATACGCACACACATATATATATACACAAACAAAAACAAATAAATAATACATACATACATACAGATGAATAGATATATATATATATATAGATACAGATACTAATATATAGATTATTTGAATATATATAATAAACATACATACATATATATATATATATATTATTATATACACACACACACACATATATACACACACACACACACACACATATATATATCATATACAACACACACACACACACACACACACTTATATATATTGAATATGCAGATGGACGTGCAGGTAACCATACGTATGTACATGTTTGCTAATGTTCATTTGTATATATATATACACAGACACAGACATTCAATATACATATATATATAGATATATATTCATACCTACATACCTACATACATATATATATGTATATATACATATATGTATATATATATATATGTATATATATATATCCTTACGCACACACACACACACACAAACGATCGCACATACACACACACACATATATATATATATATACATATATATACATATATACACATATATAAATAGATATATATATATTACATATATATATATATCTATATATACACATATATATATATAAATATATATATATACATACATATACATATACATAGTTACACACACAATCAAACACACATGTGTACACACACACACAGACTTACACACACAAATATATATATATAAGCACAGACACAACACACAGACACGGATACATACACAGACACAGACACAGACACAGACACAGACACAGATATATATATATATTTATATACATATATCTTCGCATTTCACGTATACGTCTTTGTATATAGAACGGTATAACCGGTGGTGCTAATTGTAGATGTTGTATGTGAACGCAACTTACACGCAACACAATAAAAAAGTCTCGTGTGTATGATATACTTGAATAGTCATTGCGTCGTATTTTTTTTTGATAGCTGTGCGTTCTCCCAAAGGACTGTTATATTAAGGCAGAGCAGCGATCATTAGATAGTTAGAAAAAAAGGCTGTATTGTTGTGTACACGGCATGACGATTGTTCTCAAGTGCGTATAACGGTATGTACCTTATCAAAACTCATTGAGATGAAAAAGAGAAGAGAATAAGTGTTCACTTGCAGTTACTGTACTATGGCATCACAGGTAGAATGGAATGAAAACTCCTTCTAAGTACAGCAGATTTACAGACTACTCACGGTAAAATAAGAGACAACATATATCTAAATGGTACGCTTCTATAACTCATACTCATAGAACGACAGGTGTGTATTGTTATCGTTTTGATACATTCAGGCTATGATAAAGTGTGATATATTATGACACAGTATGGTGTCATATGCTATAATTTAATACAATACACTATAGCATGATATGAAACGATCAACTACCGTAATATGCTATGTATAGGTTCGTTAAGTGTATCGAAAGACGGAGGTGGTTCCTAGAGTACTCACCCAATCACGGACAGACATTTCGGCAGTAGCTTCGAGTTTCCTCTGGTCTCCTATTTAATAACAACAACGTTACGTATACACGCTCGATCCTTTCCTTAAAAGAAAATGTATTTGCATTTCTGTACTTTTGCTTTTATGCTTTTGAGTTTCCTCTTGTCAACTGTCAAGTCCTATGTATTCAATAACAACAACGTCACGTATGTGTACGCACGATCCTTTTGTCCTTGTTCGTTTGTACTTTCAGTGTTCTTCAGGCGATTCGTTTATTTTAAACCTGATATGTTTTGTTACATTTTTCTTGAAAATAATGTTGTTTTTTAAACATGAAAAAAAAGAAATTTATTGTGTGACTCTTGCGGAGTCTTGTTGCGAACTTGCGACTTGCGTAGCGCCGTAGCCGTATGTGTAAATAAATTATGTGGTTGTGTTATCCAATGAAAATTCAAGATATAACCACTTTACCTCTCTGTGTCTATTTAGTACCAGAGGAGTCAAATTCAATACTCGATATTGAATTTGATAGTGCGTACTGAATAGTGAATAGACTCTATAGAGTCAACACAAGCTCATTACTGATTAGTGATTCGGGATTTCGTTATCTAAACTCCTCGAAAGGGTCAGTACTCAGAGTTCCATCACTTCCACGCTCAGACAAGTTCGAGTGTCAACTGTCAAGTAGGGTGATGTACATCCGATTTCGGAGATTGTACCATAGAGGATTAGAGGCATATGTGGAGTCCATTTATTTACCCTCTATTGTAAATGAATATTCTAAATATATCAGCTGAGTTTAGGATATCAGAAACTTGGGGCCAAAACCGTTCATAGCATCTATATTTTATAAGCGTATATATGTATATATGTGACTGATCCACCATGCCATGTTGCAGTGTTTGTTGTGTTCATTAAATAGCATCGTATAATCATGGGCTCCGGACCTTTTCCGATCAATAAGCGAATATGGCTGATGACAACTGCCATTGCACTACTAACAGTCGGCTACATGTGCGGCAAAAGCGCAGGAGACATAAAATCTGTAAGTCCAAAAGATACACACACACACACACATACACACACACACACACACACACACATACACACA
>NW_014037602.1:0-4384 GCF_001186125.1 Sphaeroforma arctica JP610 | reverse complement strand
AGAGAGAGAGAGAGAGCGAGAGAGGTCTGCGAGGGGTTTAGTTATGGTTGTATTTGATTTTTTTTTAACTTGCAAGTTGTAGGCAAAATCGCCAGTCCGCTATAGCCTTTAGGCTATAGGCCTATTGCCTGTATGTATTTAATTTTTCAGGTCCCGCCAAAATTGTACAGTCTTGGAAATTATCCGGACTCGCATGAGTCGCATCCGAGTTCTTCACTATCAATTAGCCCGAAAAAGTTATGAAAATTAGGCGAGACCGGTCCTTATTTTAACCTATAAAATGTAGAAATACATATACGAGTGTGCTTACTTTCAATTCTCAGGACTCAGAGCTGTTACTATAATCATCCATGAGCCAAGAGTTACCATTGGGTCTTTAAAACACAGAAGAATGTTCTCATGAGTAATTGAGTATTCTATGTGGACATTGCCGAGTTGCCAAATGCCGACTGAATATAATTTAATACATAAATATGAGATTTAAATATTATTTACATACATTTCATAGCAGTCCTAAGATTCCCAATCGACAGCCTGACAGGGTCTCGTAATCTCGTTGTATTTATTTACGACGCTGTCGTGTATCCAACAAATTGATATATTTTTAACAACAAAAAACCAAAAGGGATGACAACAAAGTTTTTGAGCAAATGGAATGACAGCACTATGACGACATCAATACGTTGTTGTATATATGTATTGTAATACAAACAAGAGGAGCTTCGACCTTCGTTCTAAAACATTCGTATTTGATTATTTTTGAAAAGGTTGTTTGCGTTTTATGGCACAGTCTATAAAGAGCCCTAGCACAGCTTGCGGGCTTTTCACACCGGAAATAGCCGTGTTCGATGAATGCGAGATCGTACTAGATCAATCGTCACTTTTTAAATAATATAGCAGCCCTTGAATAAGACACCATGTTGCGCAGTATCCTATCTCGTTCTTGTACTAGCCGTTTATCTGTACTCAGCTTTGCGCGTTCTTACAGCTCAAACATGGCAACACAAGGGAAGATTATACCAGTGGTCGACCTCGGTGGACTGTTTGATCACAGTAAGCAGCAGGATGTAGAGCGTACGAAGGTTATCAGCCAACTCAAAAAGGCGTCTAAGGAAGTTGGCTTCTTTTATCTAATCAATCATGGGTGAGTATACTGTATTTTTGAAGAAAAATTAGAGGTTTCTATATTGTTCTTGCGATTTGATATTTGTGGGACTGCTTTAAGTTCCCATTTGAACGATACAGGTGCTTTTGAGCGCTTTATAAATATGAGCTGTATATTTTTTACAGGTTCGGCGGCGGTAGGGGTAGCAGAATGGATGTTCATAGCAGAGCATGATTTGGGCAACCAGAGGTGAAAATGTCCAAATCAAAAACGTATCCAGGTTAAATCATATGTATGCGCATCTTGCCCAGATTGTTACCTACTCTCAAATACCTGATATAATTTTGTGTGTTATTTTAATTTACCTATTAGAAGTATCATACAACTGGTAAGTCAATCAATTATATCATTTATAGTCTATTGGTACGCCATTTGTCGGGACAATTGCGTTGTTACTTTGCATTTTCTGTATTAGTTCGTGCAGACCACACAAGGCTTTCACGAAAACAGAAGTATGCTGGCAGTTACATATATAGGCCAGATGTATATTTTTACTGTGATGTTGATATAGAATTGTATAAAAATATACAAAAATGAATAGATATATGCATACATACAATATACACATATGAGATATCCTGTTATGAACGGGTTTTGCAGTTAGCCATGTATACACATATATGTTTGAATATGAATTGATTGCGTGTATTCGGATACTACCAGAATTGCAGACTTGTCCTGATGCATGGTAGGGGATAATCTCCTAGATTGTCATCCAGATAGTTCAGTAGGCGAATCATGTCTGTCCCGCTCGTTTGCCCAGAATGAATGAGGGGTTTGATCAGTTTCGTTCATACTACCTCTTGAATTGCACCACACACACAGCGTTTCTCCTGATTTGATGCAGTCAACCTTCAAAAGCATGCGTGCATTTATGGACCAGCCCGAAGAAATCAAGATGAAAGTGCATGTGAACCACAATGAAGGACTGCGGGGCTACTCCGCGGAGTTCGAGCAGGTAAAAGAAGCCATGTGAGCTTAGCCAATATGCATCTTTAAGATATTGGCATCGGGAGTATGTGATGCATGGGGATGCTTGATGTTTATGAATCTTTCTAAAACGAATACATGCGGATTTATCTATGTACAAGCGTGAGTGACGCGTAGAGCGCACTTACATGACAAGACATTGTATTTTCGTTTGATTGGGGGTTTATTATTTTCCTGTTTGTGTACGCATGAGTAGAATCAGTTGGCATGACTGTATGGGTCCCGAAAAGTAGTGTAGTCGACACTGATACGATTGTTTGACGAGGAAGAGACACAAATTTCTCTTCATATACTTAGAGATGTCAAGCCCCACCTGCCTAGGGGATGGCTATATGTACCTTTCGGTATTCAGTTAAGAATCGAAGAGACAAAAGATAACGTCTTAGCGCATACATAGTGAATGCTGTCTCCGATTAGCAGGTAGAATTCAGATACTGACTCTCGCACACTTTTTTGGATGTGTTCTCGAAAGGGCAACTATGGAGTGGACGTGACAGATATTCGAAACCAACTGACAAAGGAAACGACTTCCGAAGCGGAGGACGAACCGATGGACTTCAAGCAGGTATCGAAATTGTCTTGACGTCACTCGTACTTAGTAACAACTGTTGAAGTATGCGAGCCAATATACTGCTATTCTAAGCCAAGCTTTCTTTCAAAAACGCTCAAATGTACTGGATATCGCTGCATTTGACAGTGCGCTGCGAACGACCAAATATTCGATGTCTACTAGATCCACGGCTAGATTGTTTCATTTTCTGAATACGTTACCACCACATTATGTAGCTTCTCAAAGGCCCTTCAATCCATATCCAAGATTTCTCCCAATTCACGCACTGGTGGATTGCTCATAATTTGTTCTCATCACAAATCAACTGTCCCATCTGACCCCGAAATTTATCTGCAGACGTATCACTACGGACGTGAGCTCCCTAAAACCCACAAGCACTACAATGTGACTCTCTTTGCCCCTAATGTGTACCCTGATACACCCGCACAATTTTCCGAGGATATCAAAACATATTGGGGGGCTATGGACACGCTCTCTGATACGCTATTTGAAGTTTTTGCCGAAGCACTGAACCTACCACGGGACTACTTCGAGGATAAAGGTATGTGAGATAAATAGATTCAGGCGTGTTTCGTGCATATATGCTTGTGTAATGACCGTGACCAAACATGACAAGAACAGTTTCATATATGCGCTCATAGTGAGATAGGCTACTCAAGCATCTGCAATCAATTACTTGTCTGAGAACCGACCAGCGGATAAGGTTTGTTGTAGCGCGGCCTTCAATTTACAAATATGCACTGGCTATGAACGGGCACTATGGTTGTTCTTTATCTCTCATAGGCGGTCCCTGATATACATGCGATGTATGAACAGACGTTCATGGGTATGGACTACAGTTGCACCAACGTGATCTAAATCTCATGCTACTGCAAACAAAACGGCAACTCAGAGAAAAGTATAGAGCTAAAAATGAACCCTGAAGGATGTTGCTACCTAATTACCATGCATTCAATGATTTAATTTACGGATGTCTTCATTGGAATTACCCAAATCTTCATTGTCTCACTTGCGAACGCCTCACTCCAAATGTATTCGCTTGCAGTGGATGAAGGAATGGATTCGATGAATATGAACTACTACCTCCCCTTTGCGGATAGGCCGCAGAACCAGATGGGCATTGGCGCACACACAGACTACGAATGCTTCACTCTACTCGCACAGGATGGTCCCACCGGTATATACCAGCTGACTTGTTTGTACTGATATTGACCGTGTCATTTTATTATATCCAGTTGTGGCGTTTTCGCCAGAGTTTTCATGATATGCACAATGCATTCCCATTCGGCTTTCATTTGACTTGATCGATTTTGTCATTTGAACTCAACTTCGCATGTGCACACTGACCCTACTCCACGCAGCGCTTCAGATATTCTCGCCCGAGAAACAGGAGTGGGTGTATGTACCTGAAGTGCGCAATGCGATCGTGGTCAACATAGGCGACATGATGGCACGCTGGAGCAACGACGAGTTCACCAGTACAGGTATGTACGCGCAAATACACACACACACACACACACACACACACATATATATATACATCTATCTGTATAATATATATATATATATATAATAATATATATATATAATATACTATCTATATAATTATATATATATATAGTCTAACACATACATANATATATAATAATATTATATAT
>NW_014037603.1:0-4386 GCF_001186125.1 Sphaeroforma arctica JP610 | reverse complement strand
TTATTTTAATATTTATATATATGTGTGTGTGTGTGTGTGCGTGTGCGTGTGCGTGTGCGTGTACGATTGCGTGTGCGTGTGCGTGCGTAAATATGTGTGTATTATAGGGCGACTTCATATTGTAGTTGATATCAATTATAAATTGAACCACTTATGAGTGTGGTCGCAATATCACCCAGACATAATGTGTGTACTGAACACTGTGTTGTCTCCAATTTCTGTGCAGTTTTAAAAAAGCAAGCATCTATATTCATAGCTTCCTAAATTGTACTCTTATATTATTATAATTATTATTTTGTTTTTGTTTTATAAAAAAACAATCTTTTTGTTTTATTTAGTAGGCTATGATCCTTTCTGAATTTTCTTTTGTTGATGTTTTTCTTTTTTTATAAATACATATATAAGTCTGTATCGATAATTATATTGAAGGGATGACGATAAATATTTCGCTCTAAATAAATAAATACTTTAAACTCAACTCTGGGGGAGTCCGAGAGAGCCTTTCAATATTTAATATACAATTGTTTTTAAAAATTTGTATATTAGTATAGTCAAACGTATGTTCACATAACCTATTCTAAATTTCCTTTTTCACTTTATCAGTTCCCTAACCCTGTATAATTGCTCCATCAATGAAAACCAGTAAAGGAAGGCCAATTAGAATTTATCATCATTCATCATTGCCTTGCAGCAGAACAGCAATGAAGCATTGATTTTGTTTGTTTTTTAACTCTTTTGACTCTATATTTAGCACTCCAAGCTGCCTCACCTTTTGTGCCCTTCTGACTTTTAACGTATTTTTTTCTTAAATATTTACAATCGATATAAATAGTCATTTAGTACTATAGCTTTTTTCATAAATATTATGTCTAATTGTCTAAAGAGTATCTTTATTATCTAAATCTCAAGTTTTTATTTTTAAATATTGATGTTTATATATATCTATATATAAATATTTATCCTCGATTTAAAAAAAGGAATGACGGAGAAACATAAACTCGACGGAAAATTCTCGACTCTTTCTCAAGAGCAAACAATATTTATAATTTTATAACCAATCTTTTTTATTGTACAAACAATATTTTTTAATGATGTTTTTTTTAAAATATAAAACAGAAACAAAGTATTTATACCACTTTATGCTCAGTGCTGTGCTGGTATGAGGTCGCACGACGCGACAATACGATATGTCGTACGGAAAAACAGTTTCAAGTCGTATGTCGCATCACGTATAGATATAGTTACTCAACATGTTATGTTTATCATACATATTTACATCGGAAGTTTATACAATATTCAATTGTTCATGTTCCCCCATTGGTAAACGACGAAATCCCCCGTAATGATTGGCGAAATTTATAGATATTGATGGTTCACATTTCACAAGGTCAAATTGAAATTTCTTCACTCTTGAATCGGCCGTTTAAACTTTGAAGAAAAAAAATCCCGTAGAGTGACCCCAATGTCGCGACTTAGCTTTGAAGCCTCGAGCCCTCAAATCTGGAATCCCAACTTTAGATTCTCGAGCCTGTGAGACGAGCTTAGAGATTCAGATCTTAGATATCACACAGGCCAAAGGATCGTACCCGGACTACCCGGACTCTCTAGTAGACTCTAGAGTGTGACACGTGACTGCCCAGTCCCGCACTCCGCAGGCCGCAGCGGCAGGTGTGAGACTGTGAGTTGTGAGTTGTGACAGACTCCGGTCCTCCGCCGCTCCGGCCTCTCAAACACACGTTGAAAAAAAATCAAAAATGTATTTTTGAAAAAACACTCTACTTTATAAATTGTGCTGTTTGTATTTTGTTTTTTTAATAAATTATGTATGTAAATAGCATAGCCCGCCATGGTATAATTTATATTTTGTCTTAAAACAAAACAAAACAACAATTTGAAATTCAAAAACAAACAGTATTTTTTTTTATAAACAAAATGGCATACATATGTACAGCATATTTGCCGTGTCCACAAGAATCCAAAAAAAATATTTACACGCAGAGTGCCAGTATGAGAGGCAGCCCAACGAAAATATTGATCTATTGTATGTACAAATACTCCGACTCGTTCGATGAGTTACATCTGCCAATCCGCCATACTCTTATGTATATAAATAGTAAATTCAGATCAGAAGAGTTTTGATTTGCCCTCTCGGATTTTAGAGGCTGCTGTGAGTTCTGGACCCTCCCCCATAGCATCCTGAAATTAGAACCCGTCCAGGACCAGGTAGAGCCGCCTAATAGCCAGTGGCGGAATATTATTTTTGTGCGTACAAAGTTTCCTAATTTCAAATTGGGCTCGGTGTGAAAGTGAATTATATTTACGATGATGTTATGTGTGGTTGAAACCTGGCATAACACCACATTTCTTAATCATATCCGCTCGAACACACACGACCACTTCTTCCCATCAATCTTTCCTGAACCACTACAGCGACTATGAGAGCCATACCATATGTTCATACATTGTATCATACATACTTGCCATTTTTGGAATAAATAATATTATCCCTATAAAAGATGGCGGGACATGTATGTATGCGATCAAATTATAGCTTTATAATTCAAAACATATAGACATACAATACAAAATGGTTGGACAAGAAGCAAACAATGTGACTCAAGCCTGGGTTGTACCATCCAAAGGTGCTGCTCTCGAGCTGCAGACAATTGTCATGCAAGACATGACGCCAACGCAAGTGCAAGTCGATGTTAAATTTGTTGGTCTGTGTGGTACGGACCTGCACATGCGTGACAATGATTGGGGTATCACTCAATACCCAATGGTGATGGGTCACGAAGGTGTGGGTGTTGTCACCCATATTGGAGAGCGAGTGAACGGGTTAAAAGTAGGGGACCACATTGGTATTGGGTGGATCCGGGATTCGTGTGGCTCATGCAGATCGTGCATGATGGGCAAGGACAACTTGTGCGAAAAGGGTTACCAAGGTACATATCTCGCATCTGGAGCCGGATGCTGGGGCAAAGATGATGCCAGTATGAAGGGTTGCTTCGCCAAACAAATGCGTATCGAGGAAAAGTTTGCTTTCAAGCTGGAAGAGTCAATGAATCTGGAGCGAGTAGCGCCGCTTATGTGCGGTGGTATCACTGTGTGGGAACCAATTGTAGACTACGTGAAGCCAGGAACCCATGTCGGTGTACGTTCTCTTGGTGGTCTTGGGAATCTAAAGCACAAACATAAAAAGGAGGAACAAGCAAGGGAATGGGGTGCTAAGCATTTCGTTGCGACCGAAAGTGAGGAAGAGATGAAGTCAACTGCCGGTTCACTTGACCTCATTCTAGACACTTGCCTTTATGCACCTGAGAATGGAGATATGTCACCTTGGATAGACTTGCTATGCTTTGGTGGAACCTACTGCCGCCTGGGTCTCCCCGAGGTGTCTACTGCCACATTCAACTACGTTAGTCTTCACAGCTAAGAAAATTGTTGGTTCTATTGATTGCGGTTCCAGGAATACGACCGACAGTGTTCCGATTGGCAGTGGTTAGAGGTATCAACTGCGACGTCGAGGTTATGTCAGTTTCGCAAGTGAATGCAGCTATGAAGACTTTGGAAGAAGGTATAAACACCGAGAGTCAGATAGTGTCGCAGTGTAAGATTCGGTCTATCAAGGCGATATTAATGCTTTTGAGTAATTAAACGCGTAGGTTAAGGCTAAGTATCGTAAACATATCAAAGTATATAAACGAAATGAGACTTTCAGTGAAGTTAGGTATGCCTCGTGAAAACAGCAATACTCTGAGGGATTGTGAGACTGAAACATTGCCTATATAAAATACTCTCAGTACTTTTTCCGCCGATGGGATTTTATTTAGTGTTTCGTTGTCGCTTTATTAGAAACTGCGGTATGTTTCGTTGGGGCGAATTCGAGAGACTCGTAAAATTCTATCTTCAGAAAAACAGAAGAAGAAACAATTCTTGATGTCCTTGGTTATTGTCATAGCCATTAACTTGCCACTTATCAGGAATTACCGACTTAGCCTTCATAAGACTGGCACAACTGGCTGGCTGACTGGAAGATGTTTTCGGAAACTAAGTAACGTTAATAGTCGCTAGAAACCTATATTCGGTTGAGCCATCTCGCTACCTAAGTATTCGGATATTTAAAAAGTTGGAAAGTGAATATAGTTCTATTAATAGAACTAGACCAACTCTTATTTTTTGTCTTTTACTGGGTCTTTTAATGGCCTCGTCCAAATATCTGAAATGTAAAAAGGAACAGGTATTAATTAATAAAACCATTAAAACCCATTTAGGAAACTTAAGTTCGTCGTACTATTAAGAGAACGTTTATAGTTTACGTACTGCTTAATAGTACATTTATAACATAGAGTTTAATGTTGAGGCCCGGCTATTACTAGCAGTAGT
>NW_014037604.1:0-4386 GCF_001186125.1 Sphaeroforma arctica JP610 | reverse complement strand
ATATATATATCTCTCTGTGTGTGTGTGTGTGTGTGTTTGTATTTGTGTATCATACAAAGGCATATCGTTTATATTTTGTTTTTGTATTCTGAACGGGTTCGACACGATTGACTCACCTACACCTAACCAAGCTGTGTTGATGCATAGACTTGCGTACAGAACATTTTCGGCCCAGTTCGTTTGTTGTCGGTAAGGAAATCCTGTCAGCGGCCCACGAGCAGCGAATACGTGTTCGCACATTCCAATTGATACAGCCCCCAATAACGTTGCTATGAAAATAACTATGGTACATGGCATGAATAGATAGCATCTAATCATGAGTTGCCATAGTGATTGAAACAGCCACACTGATATCAGCAGAGGAATAAGCCGCTCTGCAAAGCGGAATCTGATGTCCAGGGTTATATTTGATACGCATGTGTGCACAACGTATACAGCCTGAAGTGTCCAAATAAATCCCCAAAGCATATATGCATAACTTGCAGGAGTTAACAATGTGAGGTGCTTGTTAGACACAGTCCTGTTAGTAGGTCCCACGGCCTGTGTATACACACTGATTGAAACCTGCATCGCAAAACCCGCTGCTAAGGCTACGCGAAGAGCCCTAACTTGAGCTATTCGGGACATATTGGCCCATACATTAGATATACTATTTTCCATAATTATAGGTTTAGGTATGATATTGCATATACACGATATATACTATTGTCCATAGTTATAGGTCTAGTTATGTTATTACATGTACTTGATTTATTTCTCTTTTAACTACACGATCTCTATACTGCTGGAAGTACAAATATGAAGGATTAGTCGCATCTTATGATAGCTCAGCTACATAGGAATTTGCCTTCAATCGCGAATTTAAGCCTGCATATGCCTTCAGGTAATCGATCGCGAAATTGCGAATGGCCCACACCTCACCAATTCAAAAAAATTATTACAAGTTCGTTGCCAAATCGCCATTGCCGCCTCTCAGCCCTCAACAATCCTCATCCAAAAATAGAAAAAATATGACAACCCCGTGAATCGTTGAGATATGAGAAGTAGAGTAGAGTGAGTTGAGACTTGAGACTTGAGACTTGAGACTTGGGACTTGAGACCTAACCTCATTACGTTTTCTCAGGTGCAAATTTGGAAAATTTTCATGGTCGATTTGCCCCCGATATACTTTAAAACGCTTAAACAACATACTTTTTGCATTTACGTTTAAGGTGTATCGCATATAGCCAAAACGTACTGAGACTAAAAATTAGAGATTTGTTATTTTTAGGGTTTAAACCCCATGGAGGTACGGGATAGAAGTTGAACATTAACGCATATTTATTCAATTTTAAACCGTTATAACGGTTTTAATGTGATCAGAAGGGCCTACCTAAGTTCCTTTATAGGACTGGTTCGTATCGTGAACATGATAAATACACACTTAATAAATATTTAGACCCGCAAGTTGTAAAAATTGGAGTTTTGGCCCTTGCAACTTGATTCCTCGACCTTTTGGCGTGCGCCGTGTGGACCTTTTTTTTAAAAGCAATTGGGATTCTGGGACTGGATTCACATATTTATGATTTTAGAATTTAGACTGTATCAATTTTTAGAAGGTTATGGAATGGATTTTAAAATTTAGAGCCTGGTGTAATAGCCGGGCATCCACATTAGACTCTATGTTATAAACGTACTCTTAAGCAGTATGTAAATTATAAACGTACTCTTAATAATACGAGGAACTTAAGTTTCCTAAATGGTTTTTAATGGTTTTATTAATTAATACCTTTTCCATTTTACATATCAGATATTTGGACGAGGCCATTAAAAGGCCCTAGTAAAATACCAAACATAAGAGTTGGTCTAGTTCTATTGATAGAACTATATTTATTTTCCAACTTTATTTATATCTGAATACTTCGGTAGCGAGATGGCTCACCCAAATATAGGTTTCTAGGAACTATTAACGTTACCTAGTTGATCCTCCGATCAGCCAACCAGATGTGCCAGTCTGATGCAGGCTAAGTCGGTAATTCTTGATAAGTGGCAGGTTATTGGTTAAGACAATAACTAAGGACATCAAGAGTATTTTTCCTTTTTTTTTTCTAAAGGTAGGATTTTATGAGTCTCTCAGATTCGCCCCAATGAAGCATACCATAGTTTCTAATAGAGCGACAACGAAACACAAAATAAAATCCCTTCGTCGGAAAACAGTACTGAGAGGATTATATATAGGCAATGTCTCAGCCTCACAATCCCTCAGAGTATTGCTGTTTTCACGAGGCATACCTAACTATACCAAAAGACACATTTCGTTAATTTACTCTAAGGCGTTAATATCGCCTTAATAGACCGAATCTTACACTGGCAGGAGTGGCAGCCGCAGGCGGCAGCTGGCTACTATTTATTCTCAGTAGAGTAGAGCCTACTTTATATAATTTTAAAACAATTTAAAAAATATTGAAGTCTACAATTTCCAAGTTTTAGAAATTAGAGTTTTAGACACAGAAGTCAGAATTCCGGACAACGGAGCTTTACTCTGACTTGATTGTTGGAGTAATTCATGACTCCTATGACATTATACATCATTATGTGCCCAATAGCATACATAGTATATTTTCCGATGAAGAATCAAATGCTTTCGAGTTTTACACAAATGCTTTCAAGATGCTTTCGACTGGCTGGTAAACAACAACAAAGAATTCTATATTATTCTCCAAACTATGTCAGAACAAGTGAATAACTGTCGAGACTCGGGAGTGGAGACTTGATGTGAGTCGAGAGATTCTCTAGACTACGAGAAATATATATGTGCTCTTGTACATGAGCTTAGGGTGGTTCTTAACGAGGAGTTTTCAATAAATCCGTTTAATTAAAGGTATTTTTCAACCAATGAGAACACATAGTTTTTGTTTTTCGAAAATTCATTAAACAACAAGGTGCTCAGAATTTGTTGTTAAAGGCTAACGAAAAACGAGAATACGTACCGTTAAAGTACGTTTGTCGACTGTGACGTAGAATAAGTAAAAACATTTCATTGGTAGAATGGAAAACCGCCCTTTTACAACTGTGGTGTCAAATGTTGTGTGTTTTCACTGTTTTGAGCGCTCAATTCAATTGTGCACACACACATATGAAGTTGTCGGTTATAGGTAGATCCACACTCAATTATCTATGGAAACAGTACAGAGGGAACATAGTCGAATACAAACATAAAACGAAGAACATGAAGGAATCATATTGCACAAGTGTTATTGACTCGCAAACTATACCATGTCGGCATCGCAACAGCAGGCTAATGCAGCATCGAACCCGAATAATATGGGGACGCAGCACACAGCATCGACTTCCTCAGGGATTGAAACCAATCCTATGTAGAATGCTAGCACACCGTCGTCGAATCAATCGATGGCGATCACTTCTCAAGCGTCTTCGAGCTCTTCAGGTACTTCATCGGATTCGCAAGGAGAGATAAATAGTGTAACGAGGCGCACACAGCAGCCAAATTATTCAGCATGGCCTCGTGAATCTGACAATGCATTTGCACGATTCTGTGCAAACATTACGGATGAGAAACACTACGACGGGATTGTATCACTAAAAGAGGATGATATACGAGCTATGCATGCCAATAAGGCTACCGGAGACAGTAACGTATTTTGGGTCGATGTAACTCAAGACTTTATGAATCCCGATTATGCATGGAACATGACAAACAAAATAATTCTAAGTGAAGGTGAAGCCGATACAAGCGATTCTGACAGTGATGACGATAAAGTTGACGATGCTATTCTGCGAGCACGAGTAGCTAGGCACGCTGACAAGTTAGCTGAACGGCGTAGAAAGAAGTCACAGTATCCAGCCTCTCCTCCACTCAAACATGTAGAAATAAGGCCTCCGGTCAGTCTAAAATATCAAAATCAATTGAGATAATACATTGGTTTTTATTTGTGTTTTAAATAATTTAATACAAGCTCTTTTTCCAATATTTCTAAAGTGTTCTAAATTCACTTTGATGGCTCCAATAGCCTGAGTATTTGGTATGACTCATCTACTTGGACCTATTTGAGACATTAGTAGGTGTAGGATATTATAAACTAAATTTTATAATCTCCGAACTACTACTTATAGATTTTGGTCCTCCCGCCAATCTCCAAAATCCAATAAGTCTTTTTCTTTTTTAACTTTTCAGTCAGTTAGGTTTTAGCAGTGGTAGCTTGTGTAAGAATGATCGGGACTGCCTCTTGTTAAGAGCCTAAATATCCTCGATCACACAGGGCGTGCCTCTAGCTGTTCTTTATTGAATAATTTTCACTAGAAGTACTAAGTGTTCATGACCACATGCCTAATTTGTAGATAGACATAATAACGTAAGTCGCGGTAATACATTAGCTGATATAATAA
>NW_014037605.1:1661-4389 GCF_001186125.1 Sphaeroforma arctica JP610 | reverse complement strand
TATATATATATATAATAACGATATATATATATATAAATAACGATATATATATATATACATATATATAATGATATATATTGTAGTGGATTAGGGAGACGTTGTGTTGTTGTAATGCAACAGAGGTTGTGGATGTGGAGATGGGGAAAGAGATGATCATTTGTACGTACGTATACCTCTATCTTTTATAAAAATATGTATAGCTTGGGATATAGAAACCTCTTCTGGCTGTAAGGTGGCCACTGGATTGCAGGTGACAAACTATAGTACTTTCTCACTATCGATAACATGCACTGGACGGTGCAAACTGTCGTATCACGTATATACACACAGTAGCACGAGGAAGTTTCATCGCAATCGAACATCTCTTCGGTAGAGTCACACTCACAAACACTTACCCGTATACGTATTCATCAACATATCAACGAAATAGTCGTTCTGATGGAGTGTGCAATTTGATGACACTAAATTTACATAGTAAAAGCTGGGGCGGTCAACACAGTAGAGCATCTGTTCTCAATACACTCACATGGTGTATGATATGTACATGTACTGGTGCATATACACGCTTTTCGACGTAAAGTGGTTCTAACGTAATGTAGAGATGAGTGGCATGATGGAGAAAGTTGATCCAGCACATGTTTTCGAAGTCTTCAGATACCTTTGCCGTGGTCTCGACCCCTTTGACTTAGTATTTGAGCAGAAAAAGGTAAATTATATGTGACCTCAAAACTGTACCATGTGTGCATATTGTTTGGCCTCTTGACCCCCCGATCTCTTAAAGTCCCAAACCGGGCATGCTGTATCAGGTTGCGAGAGTGCTCTCCTTTCGGGTTTAAGCACGATATGTGATATGTGGTATCAGGAACACAATACGTATAAGGGTATTTTATATTAGCTTTACGCACACGTGATACCGGACGAGAACTATGTTTGTGTGAAAAGAATGCGGGAAGTCAATCCTGAGTATCTGTTCGAAGTCTGTAGATGCCGCTGCCGTGGTCTCGACCTGTGTATTGATATGTGAGCATAAATAGTTATGCCGTATTAGCTCACAAGTATGAAGTACCTGGGAGTGATCAATTGTTGTTAGTACTTATGAATACTGTTTGATAGGTCACGTGTTTGCAGTATGTGCATTCACTATTTAGCCTTGACCCCTGTGCTCAATTATGCTGAGCTGAATCCGGTATGGTGCGTGTGGTTACTAGGATGCGGCATGTGTAAATTTTGATTTAGCGGAAGACGCTGGTATGATGTATGGGGTACACGCTTGCATTACATATATTTATCTATTATACACTATAAACCTTTTTGTCTCGTATCTGACCAGAATAAGATGTTATATGTGCTTAGGTGAAAGTATATTTGGACGCTTAGTTCCAGTATTAAAAGCAAGTATCTTTAAAAGAACCATATCTTCATAAATACCTAGTATCTGAGCTATATAGATATGTTATACGTGATTACAAGTGTTAGCTACACATTTCTATATAGTCTTTGACGCACATGTGATGTTGAATAAAAACTGTATCTGCATGCACGAATTCCGTAGTCCGAGGACATTGCATGGGCATGAATACAAGTATATACAGTCGGTGACATCAGTTGGTAGTGAACCTCACAAGATATATGGATGTAGCTGTGCTATCGATATAAATAGGCAATGCTAAACAACGTACAATTAGTATTTAAATATTGAAAGTTTATATATACCACGAGCTGGACTAGTTTAGCCGTATACAAGTTATCGGTTTCGTGAGTCATATTGCAAACATCCTACAACATTCATATCTAAGAGTCAGATAAACATCCACAAATCAATAGTTAACTTGCAGCGAAGTCTAACTAGCTACAGGGCACTCAGCCGAGAGACTAGGCAGGCGTAACACAGTTTGTATTCATTGCAACTATCAGAGACCGAACAGTAGTCGTGGACGGATTCCGGAGCTATAAACTATAGACACTCATGTCCCGTTTACAGCACTATGAAAAACAATTGAATGTCCAGTTTGAGTGCGCGTGTTCACGCTATCTCTGCGTATGGCGAGGCAGACAGTACGTATGCTTCTGTATCGATGTATATGTCATTGGGTGTGTGGTGCACTACTTGCGTATACATGCGCTTGTGTGTAGTTGTGCTGTCTATTCCTGAACACTTTGTGTGTACGTATTGTGTATAGAGCGGCTGTGGTGTTGGTTACTGTGTATTAGAGCGCACTCAGTTCGCCTTGTCAGTGACTATATGTACTCTGTTCTTGTGCCTACATGGCTCGACCGTTTATCATGTACGTTATGTGTACTCTGCGTGTATACCGACGCACTGGTATTCATCGCATTAAGCTCACTGTACGACTACTCTACAGTATATGTACGAGCTCGTTACAGTAGTAGCAACAGGTATCGATCATGTACGTCTTGATACCATACTCCCAAGGACATAAATGACTGTTGTTTCTGTAGGAAGATGTATCTGAACGTGTGTACATACCTACAAACCTGTAACAGTTATCGAATTTCCTAAGACTTAGGATATATTTAAATATATATATATATATATATATATATATATATATATATATGTGTATATATATATATATATATATATATATATATATAGTATATATATATGTGTATATATATATATATATATATATAGTATAGTATATATAGTAGTAGTATATATATATATATATATATATATATAGTTGTGTGTGTGTATATATATATA
>NW_014037605.1:0-1346 GCF_001186125.1 Sphaeroforma arctica JP610 | reverse complement strand
TATATATACATATATTTATATATATATATATATATATCTGACATTATACTAGGTAAGCATACCCCGATTTTTCTCATACTTCCCCTTCTGTACCTCCACCTTCTAACAAAAGGATGTTTATTCGGTGCACCTGCTGCCAAGTGCGGGGCCGAAAATCGTGCCATGTCGGCCAGCGACCACTCAACGTAATGCTCATGAGGTACCACCCGACTCCAACCAAACCTCAATTGTGTCTGGACCTCCGGTCACAAACCCACTAACCACCGGTACGAATAACGCATTTGGATACGTAGTTGTGGTCTGTGGATGAGTGTGTATACTTGTTCTTCACATAGTGTATCTATGTACTGTGGCATATGCCAAGTACTTGCATTGTCTGTGGATGAGTGTGTATACTTGTTCTTCACATAGTGTATCTATGTACTACGTGGCATATGCCAAGTACTTGCATTGGTTTCAGTGTGTCTTAGAACATCTGCTTCGAACACATGTATATACAGCATGAATGTCTGTGTGAACACATGTATATACAGCATGAATGTCTGTATGAACACGTGTATATACAGCATGAATGTGTGTATAAACACATGTATATACAGCATGAATGTGTATATGAACACATGTATATACAGCATGAATGTGTGTATACTGTTCGATTCCGATATTTCGATATCTAAAAAGCATGCATGTTATTATGCCTGGGTGTTTGTGTTTAGATGCTCAACCTCTACGCAGAATCTTTGGAAATTGTTGACAATCACCAAATGTGTGAACTTTGTATTGGGGGTTTGTATACCATTTGCTATTTACACACAACTGCACAGTAGAGAGTGTGATATACTCTATGAAAAGAACCCCAAAAATGCCGAACGTATATGTATATATATATGTATGTATGTATGTATGTATATCTATGTTTATATGTGTGGGTGGGTGGGTGTGTGTACATGTATGTCTGTATTTGTTTGTGTTTTCATCTTTGTATTTATACGTGTGAAAACACGTGGGTGTTTTTATGTGTGCCATATAAACGAGTGAAAACAATGACAATCCCGGCGCTATTCTTTCATATGATTCGCCATTTGGTTCAGAGTTATCTCACAACAAACTACATCTTACTACAAACATCTTACTACAGACATCTTACTACAAACATCTTACTACAGACATCTTACTACAAAAATATTACTGCAAACATCTTTCTACATACATCTTTCTACATACATCGCACTACAAACATCGCACTACAAACATCGCACTACAAACTTGTCACTACAAACATCGCACTACAAACATCGTACTACAAACATCGCACTACAAACATCGCACTACAAACATCGCACTAC
>NW_014037606.1:0-4389 GCF_001186125.1 Sphaeroforma arctica JP610 | reverse complement strand
GTGTGTGTGTGTGTGTGTGTGTGTGTGTGTGTGTGTGTGTGTGTATGTATGTGTGTGTGTGTGTACACGTGTGTGTGTGTGTACACGTGTGCGTGTGTGTGTGTATGTTATGAACATATACATGCATCATGCGTATTAAAAAGATCGTACATGATTTGATAAGTACATGTTAATCTTTGTTAACCACAAATGTCTCATGGACCTATTTCACCGCACAAAAATGTAAAAGAACTGCACAAAGATATATTCGCGAAATAGATATACAAATTGAACTATACAACCATGGAAACTGCAAAGTATATTCAGCTACCTCGCCAAAAGCTCTTACCTATTCAGAAGGTCAAGTATGGCTTGATCAGGCTCCTTTCCAAATTTAGCAGCTCTATCCCATCTTTGTCTCCGAGTCATTCCTTGTGGTATCCAAACAATAAAGCAAGCGATCAATATATAGACCACAAAAAAACTTAGGTACACATTCCCAGTCCGTAATATCTGTACAAATAACTAAGTTTTGATGACAAGCAACATCACTTTTATCGAAACTGCGGAAAAGGCTCGGATTTATGTTGTTAGTAAACTAATCCTGTGAGTACTATCTCAATATTGTTCTCTAAAAGTCTGTAGCACAATCCTGAATACTTACAGTACAGTACAGAAATAAAGTCCGACCCGAGATACTTGCACAGGCCACAAACGAAATATCGCGCTGATAGTATATAGAACCGACTGAATTGAAATTGCTACATATAGCAAGAAAGCGAAATAACTTACCCACATTAGGACCATATTCAGACTCCAAATCAAAGCTTCTCAAAAGCCGCAATTCGTCCTCAGAAGGCTGCTCAGCTTTAACCTCCCCAGTCTTGAAGCTCGCACTGGTGCTGTGCTTTTTAGCGTTTAAATTACGATTGTCCCGTCGAGTGACTCTGAATGAATCGTTTAGCGTTGCCATGGTTGTACTCATATAGACTACTTATGTTACCGAACATACACACGCATCCGATTATTTTATACACGATTGGACAGACACAGTCGATCGAAAACTGGAGCTAAACAAATGTTCCGTGAGAATATGTAAAAATACGAAATATGATAACAGCCTATGACGATATTTGGTATTCTATTGAGTCTTTTGATTCATCACTATCAGTGTAGAACCCCGTTATGTATTTATTATTATTTTTTCAGTATATACACAGTTCTGAGTGTTTTAAATATGTACGAATGGGATGTATCTGCAGTTTCTGCACCAGAACCTAAACATTGGGACGACATCCAAAATATTACAAATCAAAGTAAATAATAAACAATGTATTTTATATATTTTTTACATGCTTTGTTTTTAGAAATTATACCGTTTATTTATTTCTAAGTTAAATTATAGCGTAAAACGTAAATGGTCGGTTCATGCCTCGTCAGTCGTCACTCGTCAGTCGTCACAGTTCAATGACATTTGACTGTCAACAGTCATCACTCATCACTGTCGTAAATTGTCAATTAATCACTGATTGTGACAATCTACTCAACATGTTTTTTTCACAGTTCTACCATAGCCTCCTCTATATTCTTTCTCTCTACTAGAGAGTAGAGGAGACTATGGTTCTATCATACATATAGACTGGTTTATGTTTTTCTTTTTTCTTTTTAAAAAACAAAAGAGAAGTTGTTTTTTTAAATTTGATACAAAACATGGTTTCCGTTTGACAGCCTGAGCATTGAGGCAGCGCGGTTGCCCTGAAAAGGGCCTGCATATAAATTTAAAAAAGACCTACATAGACACACCGAGTCACTGACACAGTGACACTGTGTTATTGTTTTTTGTCGTTTTATAAAATTTCACATACATACAAATCTCACCTTTTTTTTATAACGTAGCTTTTGGGACTTGGCAGACTGAGACAGCACTGATGAGTGTTGCGATATTGTTAAAAAAAGAACAGTTGCGTGGACTTCTGGAATTCTCTCAGGGCTGTCAGGAGTCAAGAATCAGAAATGATTTTGTCCTCGAGTCTCGAGATGCCCTTTTATAGTTCTCTTTTTATTTTTCTCTCTCAAATGTCAAATTGAGCTTTGTTTTTTTCTTCTCCTAAAGAGTAGACCAAACAAATATCAATAATAGTGCCGTGATAAATAGAAGCCTATGGATTCTTAGGATTTTATTTATATTTGTATTTTGTACAAAAACAAATACTTTAAAAAAAAACCATTTTGTGTAGATACATAAATAGAACCAAAACAATATAGATGCTAATTTGAACCAGTAAAACTTCCAAGACTCAAATTTGCATACCGACAATATGCACTAAATCTCGAGAAAAAAAATGAGTCAATTTTGAATTTACATACGTACCGTTTACGTATTTACTATTTACTATTTACATATTTATGAAAGCTTAGGAAAGGGCTGGGCCTGCTGGGCCTTGGGCCTGGTAGGGAATAATAATACAATTAACCCCTTTTTTTTTAAAACAAAACAATGTACGTAACGCCGCAGACCCCGCAGTATTTAACATCCATTTTATTTAGTATTCACCGCCAACCGACCAAATCTATTTATCGGATCATTGAATCCTTCAAGCTTCAGATGCGGGATGCGTGAGGCGCTATGCGTGATGCGGGATGTGAGGCGGAATGGTGGCTTTTTCGGCCTCGCCGCCTCGTTCCCAACACAAGTATGTCTCAACTACGTCTACAGGTTTGCAGCCAGTAGCCTCCAGGCCAAAATAAATACACTCAATACGACAATACAGTCTAAATACATACATAAATAAATACGGATGTAACTACAGTTCAGTCTAAACTAAGTCTACACTCTACAGTGTCTACACTACTATACTGTCTACACTCTACACTACAGTCTATACTATGCTCTACACTCAACCACCAGAGAAAGTGACCAGAGAGTGAGACTTCTCCCTATAAATACTCTAACGTCGTCACTCGTGACTCGTCATTGGTCAGACTCAGTCGTCACTATTCAGAGTCTTCATTCTACACTCTACTGAGTCTACAGTCTACACTCTACAGAGTACAGACTACACTGTACAGTGTACACATTTACATAGTACTGTCCAGTGTACACGACGTGTACACGACAGACCATACTACATAATTTCGAGAGAGAAAAATATGAAGGGCGAAAATAGCCGTAATTATTTAAAGAAATACATAATATGACACAATTATGGATTTCAGAAATTAATAAATATGGGTCGAAGACAAATTGAATTTTGGAAATTTTTAGAGCTTAATTAAGAATTTTGTAAGATTAAGAAATCACGCAGTTCTTAATAAGAATTAAGAATTAAGAAGTCAACATACCTTAAATAAGGAATATGGAATGAATTAAGAAGTCAACATACCTTAAATAGAGAATATGGAATGAATTAAGAAGTCAAAATACCTTAAATAAGGAATATGGAATGAATTAAGAAGTCAACATACCTTAAATAAGGAATATGGAATAAATTAAGAAGTCAGCATACCTTAAATAAGGAATATGGAATGAATTAAGAAATCGGCATACCTTAAATAAGGAATATGGAATGAATTAAGAAGTCAACATACCTTAAATAAGGAATATGGAATGAATTAAGAAGTCAACATACTTTGAATAAGGAATATGGAATAACGGGATGATCCCGTATTATGAAGAACAAGGCATTTCTTGATAAGAAGTCGACTAAGAAGTCATTATCCACTCACCACTGTTATTCTCCTACGTAGCTCCCGCGGACTAATGCCCCACAGGGCCCGGTCTTTGCGTTTCTTAAATAAGTTTCTTATTGAAAACAAAATTAAAGACTCACATAGGAAATAAAAGTAACCGTGTGGGAGTCTCTGAGAGATGAGTTAATGCATTCGGGATTGCGAGTAAGGAGGCAGATACACCGGTTAGGGGCCTTAGGGCAACATATACTGAAGGCGATCGTGGAAAAGACTAGGATCTTGAAGAGGGCAAGGCTCAGGCAGGGGGGGCGAAGCTCCTGAAGATGACGAGGCTCCTAAAGGGGACGAGATCGAAGTGGTGGCAATTAAGGGCAAACGAAGAGCCAAAAGAGTTCAAACCAGCATCTATGATTGCACAAAGTTATACAGAAGTTTAAAAAAAGAAGTAAAACTTGATTTTATAGCGGAAAAAAACAAAGGGGGCTTGCATAAGCACAAACTCAAGAAACAGCTCAATATACTGGAAGCTCTTATAGGTGCAGAAAACGAGGAGGCGATGCAAGTCTTGTGGCACCGAAATTCGACAGCACACCAATATCAAACATGATAGAATTTTATGCCCAGCGAGCTGAGTACTCTAATAAGAGTACGGTAGGGGACAATAAACTCCTGCAAGCTCAGGAGATGTTATTATACGACAATCTAGCTAGCGATATAGCA
>NW_014037607.1:1768-4394 GCF_001186125.1 Sphaeroforma arctica JP610 | reverse complement strand
TGTGTGTGTGTGTGTGTGTGTGTGTGTCTGTGTGTGTGTGTTTGTCTGTGTGTCTGTGTGTGTCTGTGTATGTCTGTGTGTGTGGGAGTGGGAGTGTGTGTGTGTGTGTACCTGTCTGTGGTTATCGATATCTATATGCATATCATATATAACATCGATCATGCATATTCATTCAATCGATCACGTGAAGTATCGAAATTAAAAACAACATATATACGTCAACCACACAGTAACGCGCGCCTCTAGTTCCCGCAAGTAGACATTATAACAAAGCCATCATCTCCTTTCCATACCCAAGAAGATCAAATGCTCCAGAGTATGGGGACACCCATCGTCACAGTCAGCTTCCGTTGCCAAGGTGAAGAATCCGTTCACAACGCCGTTCGAGATGGACCCGACGTTCACCAGTGCAATACGAAGTCCCGTGACTTTGGACTGATAGATTTTAACCGGCACGTCATAGGGTGCCACAGCCTCATTGACTAGTTCAAATGCATGATTATTAGACATTCTTTGCGAGGTGAAGATTATACAAATGATACGAATGTGATGTGAAGATTATACAAATGATACGAATGTGATGTGAAGATTATACAAATGATACGAATGTGATGTGAAGATTATACAAATGATACGAATGTGATGTGTATAATACTCCTGGTACCTAAGACAGGATGCGTCTCTAATATATACAATATGTACAAATATTAGCAATATGTACATAGCGTATCGTCATAAATATATTGTTTTTTATAATAAATAATAAAAACAATCATACGCATCGTGCGCGATCGACGGGTTTTTGGGTTTCCAAGCTTGTATCACTTGCCTAATATGTGATGTGAAGGCTTTAGGTTTTAGGGTTCTCACAGTTCCTCCCCTGTATAACTCGTATTATGAAATACATATCATAGGTAGCCCTCAAACCGAACATAAATATATCATTCGCTTTAAGTAGGCATTAATTATTATGTGTACAAATCCCTGAGTTGAAGAAAAGGTTGCAAGCGGATCAGATCAACTACCGAGGCCAATCAATTCAACAGTATGCAACCGCATTGGGAAGACGTTGGGCGACTTCAGCTCCTATCATATATCAGTGAAGTTGTATGAACGGTAAACAATGCATGATGCATTGAGCTCGTGAACTTAATCTCGAATGGCACTTCTATGAATATTGTACACTGCCTCTTGCGGCGTCACAATATGTCTGGATGGCCATCCCTTTAACAGAGCTTATGGGAATACCTATACAACACATAAACCAACGATGATAGAAGCATGGATGTATTGTAACAGTTTCTTTTGAGTAGCAATACTATCAACAATATCTTTTTGAGTAGCAATTCTATGCCCAGCCTCCTCTGATGTCGCACAACGGTTGAATGACGGGCCTCAATCACGAATCACATACTGAACCATGTGATTATGTTTGCTTTTAATAAGGGACCTTTGAGTATAGTTTACAAAGCACAGCTTACACTACCACACTCTCACAACCCCACAATCTTGTATTTACATACTGTATAGTGTACACAGTCCCTGAATATCACTATACGTGCTGTAAAGTGTATATTTATATTCACATACGTGCACTCGTGCAGTACATACTGTACGATACCGAATTTCTTTCGGAGAGAGCACTGGCCATTACTTTTCAAAAAAAAAATTACTTGGCCCCCCCAAAAAAATGCTTATATGCTACACATACCTTTTTTGGCTTTTGATCTTGAAAACATTGGAGAGAAAAAAACGTACATAATCAGAAATTCGAACTTTAAAAATACTCAAAAGGCAATTTTATTCAGAGGAGGCGACATACACAGCTACACTACGTACAGTGAACGTTGTCGAAGTCCTGTCGTCAAACTCGTGTAAATACTTACAATTGTACAACTTTATAAATGTATACGTGCATTTGAATATACTCTATATTCTAATGTGGATTCATGTGTGCATGGACTGCCATTGTGTCAGATATACAGCAAGCAGCACATAAACACGTCACAACGCCTGCTACAAACTCCATCTTTGTTTCATTTATTAGCTTGGTTAAAATCAAAAAAAAAATATACCAAGTTTGCATTGAAGTCTGTATTTCGTACCTTCCACTATGTTGAGAGCTTTGTCGTACTTATCGCACGCGTGCGTACGAGAAGGAACCCCTCCTCATATGCAGCCGATAAGCATGCAGAAAGCTCGTCTATTCACCAAAAGTATCAGCGCTCGGCCTATGCACACCGCACAGGCATCTATAGCAGGCACGCGCGCAGCCACCTTGCGCTACCGCACTGAATATAGTACACAAGGTGGTATTAAGAACTATGTCACCATGGCAACCAACACAACTCATAGATACGCCCACGCTAAAGTAAGCCAGGGACCTCATAATACGAGACTTCTGGTCGCCACTACGGCCGTTCTAGTAGCTGTCGCGGGAATGGTTGGTGCAACAGTACTAGGTGATGCAGCACAGGTAAGCATTCTACTTCTGCTAATCTTTGAATATATTAAACTCTTTCAGTTTAAGTTTATATTAATCATTACTATATATATATATAATATATATATATATATATATGTGTGTGTGTGTGTGTGTGTGTGTGTGTGTGTGTATATATATATA
>NW_014037607.1:0-1539 GCF_001186125.1 Sphaeroforma arctica JP610 | reverse complement strand
CATATATATATGTGTGTGTGTGTGTGTGTGTGTGTGTGTGTGTGTATATATATATATGAGGTTGGTGCTACCATTTTGGGTACTGCGGTGCAGGTGAGCATTCTACTATCGTGCTTGCGTTCGTGGTGTAATGACTGGCATTGTCTTGGTATATTTTGATGTGGATCATTCTTACTACGCTCGTTTGCATGGCTGTCTCGGGAATGGTTGGTACTAAATCCATATGCGTTCTGCTTGCGTTCGTGTGTTGCTGTATAGTCTATTGTATATGCTGATGTTGTTCATACCTTTTATGTATACTTTCATGACTGGTTTGTTTATGATTGAGAATGTTTTAGGTTGGCTACGGTAGTTTTCTTGTGCATGGCCATTTTGAGAGGGATTTGTATCCTATCGCTCTACTGTTGTTTATTTAATACTACTATTGTTCTTTTACCCACCAGCCTAGTATTTATCTTTCGGACTTTCGTGTACTGTTTTTTCTCTGCTATGCGCGTCCGTGATATATCTATAGTAGCGTGTACAACCCCTTGTCACACTAACCCAGTTAGTCTACGCGTATGCCTATGACCCACTTCGATTAGGATTCATTAGACATGCTTGTTACACACGTGGCATGCCTATTTGTGCACCCGTGTGTGTGCGATACGTTGCCCTGGTAGTGTGTATTTGTTTCTACTCAGTATACAATCCACCCCATCCTTCCCAAGTCCCCGCTGAGACTACTTGAGGGGGCTGTAGATGGATGATTTAAATTTAAAATTGACGAGTTAAATTTAAAGTTAATAAAAATGTATTAGCTTTGTCATAGCCGCAGCTTTTGGTTATTGCCGAGTTCTGTCAGGCTCGGCACAGTGGCCCAGTGTACAGTAGAGTTATATCTCACATCATTCTCTATTGAGCTAGTTTGCTACCTCGCAAAGTCTGGTCTGCGCAGTGGAGAATATATCAATCATGTCCCAGGCATATCACTTGTGCCAATACCACGGGCGATCCATCTCAACTCTCGCCACACACACGGACAGGCCAAAGAGAAGGAAAACACTTCAAAGAACGAATCCAAAGAGAAGCCCAAGTCTCAGGACTGGCGGAAGAAGTACACCCTGGGCAAACGCCTGGGTGAGGGCACCTTTGGCACAGTATACCTGGCTGTGGATAAAGCCACCAAGGCCAGATACGCAATCAAGATTCTCAAGAAGCGCAAAGATAAGAGGTGTGTTAGGGACGCCTTGCCCTATTTTTAAACACGGTTTGATGAGTTTTTGGATGAGGAACTTAAATGTTATGGTGGTAGTGGCTGGTCTCCTGTTATATGTATATATACAAACAAAGCCGTGTGGATCGCTCTATGCAACAATCTTTGCCGTAGCCTTGTATTGTGTGAGATATTGGACTCACAACATATAGTAGGACATGGTGTGTGTTTGCGATTGTGTTTGTGTGTGTATATTTATGTGTGTGTGTGTGTTTATATATATATATATATATACTATATATTATATATATATACATATATTATATGTGTGTGTGTGTGTGTGT
>NW_014037608.1:0-4394 GCF_001186125.1 Sphaeroforma arctica JP610 | reverse complement strand
TGTGTGTGTGTGTGTGTGTGTGTGTGTGTGTGTGTGTGTATTAGATCGGCCATTGTTTTATGTATTCGCCTATCTAACACACTTACGTGTGGTTGTGGCTTTATCTTGTGATTTGTGACCGTAGTGGTATATCCACATATATATTTATATGTATTTATATTATCTCACAATACTCGCATTACGTGTCATGTTTGTAAAATTCGGACAATTGCCCGCCACTTTGTGCCCTGCCCCTAATAAGGCAACTTTTAGTCGAAATCGTCTGGACGCAAATATTGTTATCATTTATTTGCCGCAATATCAGATATGTGCGTGTATGTGTTTATATATCACACACTGCTGTACACAAGTGTAAGGAAACGATAGATACATCGATGTTGAATTAAGTATGCGTGTAGATACAATATTAGATAGGTTCGATTTGTGTCAGATTGGACTAAACATCTCCACTCACTCTCGCCCAGGTTCTCTTGTAATATGTAAGTTTGTATTTGTTCTCTTGACACCGATGTAGTTATGCCATATTCGAGCAAATGGGCAATAAAGTATCCGACCACATGTGCTCCTAGTATTTTATGACTGCGATATTACTTGCTCATTCACAACAGTCTTCCCCTTCGGTTATACTTACATCTGAGATTTGGAATTTAACTTCATCAAACTCACGGATGCCACATCGTAGAGCGTATGTGTGAATCAGCTAACGGTAGTATGAAATTGTATTGTCGAGCAACTGTATTGGATATTTAGTCCCATTGTTATCCTTTCGGCGGTAATTGTTTGATAAAATAGTGTACCCTGAAGTTATCGGCCTTCCCTTAAATTATTGTGTGAATATGTATGTAATGTATGTTGCGATTTTCTATAACCCCCATTTTTGAAATTTATAGGCATACGGTATCCCAACTCAAAATATATATAGTTCGTCGCAATACACTACACATTGTAGTCTATCAAGCGCGCAAGATACTAGACACTACAAGTTGCAACGTGTGCGCATGTTGCAATTCTATATTTCTACTCATTGTATCCTGCATTGTACAATCAAGTATTTATTATTCGTTGAGTGTCTGCAGCGAACATAGGAACAGGCAAGTGTCGATTATAATTGCATAGAAGTCAAAGATTGTATACGGCGTACATTTCCGTTCTGTCAATGTATGAACGGAGATCAGTTAAAATCGAGGCTGTCTGAGAGAATTGTGACCTTATAGGAAGTTAACCCGTCCGTTATACCTTGCCAAAACATTATAAGCGAATGCTACGAATAAGGTATTGCCTACAAACTTGACCAAAGCACTACATATATCCCAGCAGATATTCGATGCGAAAATAGAAAGCCATTATGCGCATTTTGATGCATGTATTTAGTTCCGGAAGTAATATAGTACAGCAACTAGAAATTACAGTATTTGAGTGTATAAACCAGTGTATATACCAGAGACTGGTCGACACGTCCTTCCCATTCGCACAAAAGTACCACGCAATTGAAAAGTGCTATTCAGACTAATATGTTGTATAGTATGTACACCATAGACTGGTTAATACCCCCTTCACACACAAAGTAAATAATAGCAAAAGTAGAGGGACCTTCCTTTGTAGTGTATTACCATAGACTGGCCGACACACCCGTCTCGCACAATGTGTTAAAGCAAAGAAGGAATTGCTTTCAGAAGTTGTTGCAAACCTTGGCATTTTATATGATTAACTTTCATTGGGGAATACAGCGCAGGTCTTGGGCGTGCTCATCTGCACACTATTAGTGAAGAATATGAGCGAATACCGATCGCCCCCGCCATAGCTTCGCACCCAGTGAATAAACCGTCCATCACACTTCGCGAGCTTGTTATGCGTATCTACCACGAACAGTTCGGTACCTCCTTCACACTTGCCCGCTGTGTTCTCAACACACAATTGCCCTCCATCTGTAAACGAGCCCAGACTGATAGCGAACTGGAAGCTTGTATCTAACACATCCTTATGCGGTGACCCAACAAAGTTTTTCGTTACTGCTATATGCGTAAAGGCATACTCCGGTGCCATCTCATCCATTAACGCTTTGCACGCTTCCCGCACTCGGGGTGTGTACTCGTCCTTGTAGTGCTTGGTCATGTTGATCACCACGTAGTGGTCTGCCTTCACCTTGCGCCTCTCGCGCTTCGGCGGCCAGGCCATGCTATCCAACGAAGTGAGACATCCTTGTAATAAGTGTGCGGGAACACTTTTCCCTTGTACGTGCACCTCAGTGCGCGGATGTTCGGTATAATACTCGGCCAACTGTTCCATAAGCATTCGCGTCGTCGCATACCGCTCTGGAGCACCCAGTCCCAGCACTCGGATACGCTCGATCAACTGCAAATCATCCAGAGGCCTCAACTGCGACAGTAACGGTGGATCGCTGCCCAGTATATCCGTAGTACTGTTCCCACTCCCGCTAACCCCCTTCGCATTAGCATCGGTGCTACCGCTTCTCGTTCCGAACTTATTTTCGTCATCCTGGTCACTAATACTGTCGGTCAGCGCATCTTGTGCGTCTCTGCGGCCCTTTTCGCGGTGTTGCTTCCTCAAATTCTCATGCTGCGCCCTGTCCTGCTCACACTCGCACGTGTTTGGCTCAGTATTTCCCTTCATAAGCCCACATCCAGCCCCATTTCTACAGATGTTTGTCCCATTCCCATTTCCATTTCCACCGGTTTGTAAACTCCGAGAAGTGCCATTTTCTCCTTTCCAATCACCCCACCACCACCTACTCACACCCTCCCACGCACCCCACAGTGACATCTGTGGTAACCCATACCATGTATTCACCTCTGTATTCGTACTCTCTATTTTCTCACCGTCGTCTTTTCTCGTCGGTTCTTTCTTATTTGCTTTGCCTTTGCTTTTCCTATAGACGGCTTTCTTGGCCTTCCCAATAAACCCCTCGCAGATCTCGCGCCCGTCAAAGAACTCAATGGCAGCGTCGCGGTCGGCAGCAGATCGAAAGGCAATGAACACATACCCCATCCAACGCTTCTGGCCGGCATCATTCCTCTATATAATCGGACGATTTGCATGCAGACATTAGTCGAAAGTGAATGGATGGGGGAGTATAAAAGCAGCATCACTTGGAGTACTAAATAGCGAGTATACCCCTGAAACGGGAGGCATGAATGATGGGAGTAAGTGTTATATTCTAGACAGGACTCGTGTTTTATTCGTCACAAGATGTGCAGTGATATACATGGAATATATAGGTGTCATATTCAATTTTCAGAATAATTGAAATCAGGGTGCATATCAAATGGATACGGGAGTATATGATTGTCCATTTATACATTCAACTATGACCCCACAATTCAAAGTAGCGAGTGCTGGTTTGTCAAACAATCAATAGAATTTGCTGCAGGAAACAGTCACGAATAACTTCGAATATCTCAAGCACCTCATGCATACCCCTTCCAACTAACACAAGCCAGACAAGTGAGCACGCACACACATGTAGGCTCGGCCGTTGTATACATACACACTCATGCCTATACCTGTTTATAGCCTCTCTTCTCATAGTACTTTACAATGCCTAAATCAACGCAACTATTTCCCGCCCGCCAAAGTGCGGAGTTCACCTTCTTTACTGAGTTGAGCTCTGCGGGAATACCACCCAGCCAAAGTTCGGTATCTTCCGAGCTGTAAGTTAATGAGAGGTATTTGCATTTTTTGGATTGGCTTTCATTGAAAATCATGAGCGCCCACTGTTCGGTACACACACGCCGACAGGCTCCTCTACACTGTACCGAGATAATGTGAATATATTACGGCCAGAGTCCTAAACAAGCGACAACAAGTCAGGACGGGTGCCATACAAAGCTAGAGTTCACAAGTTTAGACGCTCACATTCCCACCCACGTATTAAACATGCACGGTCATTTGACAATCGAAATACATCGAATATGTTACAAATGTAATACAAACTAGATAATATAAAATGTCGAATATACACGCACAACGGATGTAAGTCAATTCCACTGCGTACGAACGAGCCACTATTACATAGGCACCTGTTCGGAATAATACCAAAACTTTCTGCGTGTTGCAGTGGACTCTATAACTTTGCTTTGCCGCACAACCAGATCCCATACAAAATATTTCCAGTCGCATAGAAACATGAATACATCCCTATGCATTTATACATAACTATGTGTTACACATCGCAAACATGACCAGAACACGGATCGTTGGACCACCTTCACAGGACACGACCAACAGCATTGTGGAATTTAGCTTCATATGGCTACTCGGACTCAAAAAGATAATATCACATATACCCCTGTCAAGTACAGACCAACATTCTATGACTGCCCACGCCCTTAAAATGGGCGATGTGTACCTCTACTCCTATAAAACACGATATATAA
>NW_014037609.1:0-4395 GCF_001186125.1 Sphaeroforma arctica JP610 | reverse complement strand
TATATGTGTGTGTGTGTGTGTTGTTCAAATGCCTCTAAAGACAACTAGGTTTTTTCAACCGGGCAAAGCACATCCGATTGCAAGTAAAACCCACGCCCATGTACCAATACCCGTGTACATAGAATATAACATCTCGCTCGATTTGAAGTTTGGTTAGCATACTTTCAACTCAACCGCATCACTCTAATGCACCTATAAACCGCAAGAGCGACGGCACCGGAGCCACATCCATATACGGGTCAAGTTTCCCGGACGAGGACTTCTCTGTACCCCATGACGCACCCGGTCTGTTATCGATGGTATGTGAACTGGACCTTCCCACGTCGTTTTAAATAGGCTAGATATCCTGTCCAGCCCGGAAAAGTGAACTATTATTTTGTTCTAAATTTTTTTTATGGGTCGAATGGTTGATTACCTAACACGTCTATTGGGGTGCTTTTGTACGAGATTTGGCTCAGTGATTGAGAGTTCGTTGATTGTGCCGGATATGTCTGTGATCATTCACACCAAAGTCGACTCTATTATAATGGTGTGTTAATTGCTATGGCTGTATCAGTGTACCCTAGAGAGTGGGCTATGTTGTCGTGGATATGGGGGATGGTGCTCTGCGTACGGTTTATGCGAATGCTGGCTGTCGTATCGATAGTGTACTGGTTCTAAACACGGGCACTATTGTTGATGCTATATTATTGTTGTATAGATGTATCAGTATGTACTCATATGAAGCCAGACAAGGTCGACATAGATGTATCGGTATTTAGAGTTTGAAGTCACACTTCAGTCGGAATACATTATTGCTTTCATGACATTTGTTCAAGTTTTCATTTAAGACGAATGCTCGTTGATCTTCTACTACTTCCGCTCTATAGAAACATGTGTCAGGAATGGAGTTTATATTCGTATGGGATTCAGGATCAATTTATACGAGAGGATTTATTGATAACCGACGCTTATAATGCATTATTCATGCCACTGTTGATATGACAATTATAATTATCATCCTCGTCAATATCGGGTTCTATAGAAACTGTCCAAGATACTCCTCAAAATCAATTTCCGTACGTTCTGTATTTAGGCAAACAGTGGGAAAGATACAAACGGCTGCCAGTTCTTCATAACGTGCGCGAAAACGCCGTTTTTAGACAACAAACATGTCGTTTTCGGTGAGTTCAATCTTGAATCTATTCGCGGTTTTCGTATAGCACCCATCAATATGCCGTATGATGTTCGAATGATGAATGTCTGAGAGAGTTCTGATTTTTCGCAGTGACCTTTCCGTCTTATGGTATCCGCTACTATTCACAGAGACATTGAAACATTCTATCACGCTTTCTTTGTATCATCTGGGACTTTTTCTGATAGCCATTCTGATTATCTATTGTAATGCACATGATTTTATTTTAAAGTACATGATTATTTATTGTAATGTATATCATTATATATTGTAATGTATATCATTATTTATTGTAGTGTATATGATTATTTATTGTAGTGTATATCATTATTTATAGTAATGTATATGATTATTTATTGTAATGTATATGATATTTATTGTAGTGTATATGATTATTTATTGTAATGTATATGATTATTTATTGTAATGTATATGATTATTTATTGTAATGTATATGATTATTTATTGTAGTGTATATGATTATTTATTGTAATGTATATGATTATTTATTGTAGTGTATATGATTATTTATTATAGTGTATATGATTATTTATTGTAATGGATATGATTATTTATTGTAGTGTATATGATTATTTATTGTAATACATATGATTATTTATTGTAGTGTATATCATTATTTATTGTAGTGTATATGATTATTTATTGTAGTGTATATGATTATTTATTGTAATGTTTATAGTTATTTAATGTTATGTATATGATTATTTATTGTAGTGTATATCATTATTTATTATAGTGTATATGATTATTTATTGTAATGTATATGATTATTTATTGTAATGTATATGATTATTTATTGCAATGTATATGATTATTTATTGTAGTGTATATGATTATTTATTGTAATGTATATAGTTATTTATTGTAATGTATATCATTATTTATTGTAGTGCATATCATTATTTATTGTAGTGTATATCATTATTTATTGTAGTGTATATAGTTATTTATTGTAATGTATAAGATTATTTATTGTAGTGTATATCATTATTTATTGTAATGTATATGATTATTTATTGTAGTGTACATGATTATTTATTGAAGTGTATATGAATATTTATTGTAGTGTATATCATTATTTATTGTAACGTATTTGATTATTTATTGTAATGTATATGATTATTTATTGTAGTGTACATGATTATTTATTGTAGTGTATATGATTATTTATTGTAATGTATATAGTTATTTATTGTAATGTATATAGTTATTTATTGTAGTGTATATAGTTATTTATTGTAGTGTATATGATTATTTATTGTAGTGTATATGATTATTTATTGTAGTGTATATAGTTATTTATTGTAATGTATATGATTATTTATTGTAGTGTATATGATTATTTATTGTAACGTATATGATTATTTATTGTAATGTATAGGATTATTTATTGTAGTGCATATGATTATTTATTGTAATGTATATAGTTATTTATTGTTATGTATATGATTATTTATTGTAGTGTATATGATTATTTATTGTAATGTATATAGTTATTTATTGTTATGTATATGATTATTAATTATAGTGTATATGATTATTTATTGTAATGTATATGATAATATATTGTAATGTATATGATTATTTATTGTAATGTATATGATTATTTATTGTTGTGTATATGATTATTTATTGTAATGTATATGATTATTTATTGTAGTGTATATGATTATTTATTGTAATGTATATAGTTATTTATTGTAATGTATATGATTATTTATTGTAGTGTATATGATTATTTATTGTAATGTATATGATTATTTATTGTAGTGTATATGATTATTTATTTTAGTGTATATGATTATATATTGTAATGTATATGATTATTTATTGTAATGTATATAGTTATTTATTGCAATGTAAATGATTATTTATTGTAGTGTATATGATTAATTATAGTAATGTATATGATTATTTATAGTAATGTATATGATTATTTATTGTAATGTATATGATTATTTATTGTAGTGTATATGAATATTTATTGTAGTGTATATCATTATTTATTGTAACGTATTTGATTATTTATTGTAATGTATATGATTATTTATTGTAGTGTACATGATTATTTATTGTAGTGTATATGATTATTTATTGTAGTGTATATCATTATTTATTGTAACGTATATAGTTATTTATTGTAAAGTATATGATTATTTATTGTAACGTATATCATTATTTATTGTAGTGTATATCATTATTTCTTGTAGTGTATATCATTATTTATTGTAGTGTATATCATTATTTATTGTAGTGTATATAGTTATTTATTGTAATGTATATGATTATTTATTGTAGTGTATATCATTATTTATTGTAATGTATATAGTTATTTATTGTAATGTATATGATTATTTATTGTAGTGTATATGATTATTTATTGTAATGTATATAGTTATTTATTGTAATGTATATGATTATTTATTGTAGTGTATATGATTATTTATAGTAATGTATATGATTATTTATAGTAATGTATATGATTATTTATTTTAGTGTATATGATTATATATTGTAATGTATATGATTATTTATTGTAATGTATATAGTTATTTATTGCAATGTAAATGATTATTTATTGTAGTGTATATGATTATTTATAGTAATGTATATGATTATTTATAGTAATGTATATGATTATTTATTGTAATGTATATGATTATTTATTGTAGTGTATATGAATATTTATTGTAGTGTATATCATTATTTATTGTAACGTATTTGATTATTTATTGTAATGTATATGATTATTTATTGTAGTGTACATGATTATTTATTGTAGTGTATATGATTATTTATTGTAATGTATATAGTTATTTATTGTAATGTATATGATTATTTATTGTAGTGTATATAGTTATTTATTGTAATGTATATGATTATTTATTGTAGTGTATATGATTATTTATTGTAGTGTATATAGTTATTTATTGTAATGTATATGATTATTTATTGTAGTGTATATGATTATTTATTGCAACGTATATGATTATTTATTGTAATGTATAGGATTATTTATTGTAGTGTGTATGATTATTTATTGTAATGTATATAGTTATTTATTGTTATGTATATGATTATTTATTGTAGTGTATATGATTATTTATTGTAATGTATATGATTATTTATTTTAGTGTATATGATTATATATTGTAATGTATATGATTATTTATTGTAATGTATATAGTTATTTATTGTAA
>NW_014037610.1:0-4400 GCF_001186125.1 Sphaeroforma arctica JP610 | reverse complement strand
ACATATACTTTCTCTATTCATTACTATCTTGAGTGTTCACAATGTACTATATCTGTATTTAATTCACCTTGTAGTATATACAATGTGATGTGTTTGTAGTTTATAAATATAAAATATACTTACGATTGTAAATTTACTCATCGGTATACATGCTATTATGCTTGCACATTTACCTATACGTATACATTTACTTGTATACGCTCATACTTAAAAATATATTGCTTATGATGCATATAATAATTTATTTATGCAAGCACCAGTACATATACATATACGCAAAGCATGTAAAGATACTTATATGTGTGCACATGTACATATACATATACGCAAAGCATGTAATGATACTTATATGTGTGCACATGTACATATACATATACGCAAAGCATGTAATGATACTTATATGTGTGCACATGTACATATACATATACGCAAGGCATGTAATGATACTTATATGTGTGCACATGTACATATACGTATATGCAAAGCATGTAATGATACTTATATGTGTGCACATGTACATATTCTTGTACAAGTACACAAAACATGTGTACACTGACGCCTTTCACTTCTCCCGATCGATAACAGCTGGAGTTTGAACACCTGTTTAAAGTAGTGCGTAATGATGAGCGCCTGCGCCGTTTGAGAGAGACATACGAAGACATCGGACTCACTATGCGCAGTGGGGCGTATGAAGCACTGTTAACAAGAATGTCGGCACTCACACATGACTGGACCCCTGCTGAACTTAGGCGCCTGCACGTATGGATTCATTTTTATATGCATATGTATCTGCTTGAGTATATATATAAATATATATAAGTTGTTTTTCAACATAATCGTGAGCACATAATCATATATTGACATATCATTGTTAATTCTCCGTGTTGTTATTCTTTCATCATTCAACGTGCGGTATGCTATTCTTTATCGACCCAAATTTAAAGTAATGTTGACATTACACTTTTTTTAATTAATTATTCGATATTATTACCAAATTAGGGCGATGCGGGCTCGGAAGAAGCGCCGTTGGTGTTGTTTGGCGATATGCAATGGTACCCAAACAAAACGGTACGTATACACATTATATAAGTAATGTGTGGATTTAAACAGATGAGCCATTCGTATGGCTATAGATGGGTATGGATAAAAAAACAGTAGCCAGTACATATTTGTGTGTGTACTTAAATATATGTATTGTCTATTCACTTGTATATAATTACTTATATATAAGACCTATCTATGGTAATTTTATTTACGTTACCTATATATATATATATATATAGTAGTTGTATAGTATATATACTTATATATTCAATCTACATCTGGTATATTCACTTCACAGGCCAATTCCCAACGTGTGACGCTCTGGCTTTTCGAGGGGCTGTTGTTGCTGACAGTTCGGTACAGCCAGTCGCAACTGACACCTCGGCTGTGCGCGGAGGTGAGTTTGTGACATGTGACCCGTGACACGGGACGCGTGACACTTGAACTAAACTTACCCTATCCTATATTTAGAATTGTATGCTAATATAAGCAGTATTCCAGTTATTACAAGCAATCTTTCTGCTGCGCCCGTTGATGCTTATGCATGGGGCTTAGGGTTTTAGTAAAAGTTTGATACTGCAGAGGTTGTGTGTAAAGGTGGTGTGGACTAAACCACGTATTCTGCACTGTTCGTTTTGGGTTTTAGGTTTTAGGTATTAGGGTTCATAAATATCGGAAGGAAATACCGTAGATGTGACGCAGTTTCCACTTTAATGGCGTTCTATAACTATCTCACGCACGATCCGGTTGTTCTATAAATAGCCTCATTTGGTCACCGTTACTATAGACCTAAAACCTGAATTCTATATGAAAAAGCCATACGTTCTGTAATTGTCCACTTTAACTGCCTCTCGTTTACCGTGGCTGAATCGTGTGCTATTGGTCTCTTTTATTTATACTTCGTCTGGCTGTTCTACAATTGTACAGTATGGCTGACTCTCGTACTCTAAATCTGTTATATTTATAGCCTATCTGGCTGTTCTATAATTGACCATTATGACTGACTCGTATTACTATTCATCTAATCTAGTTTTAGTGTATCTGGCCGTCCTGAAGTTGTTTGCCGTGACTGAATCGTGTGCTATTGATCTCTTTCATTGGTACCCCGTCTGGCTGTTCTACAATTGTACAGTATGGCTGACTCGTGTACTCTGAATCTATTCAATTTATAGCCCATCTGGCTGTTAGATATCGCTGTAGAATTGGTGGAGAATGAGGAGGCTGGATCTGACCAAGCTGATGGTGAGTGCCTTGGATATCATAAAAAGGCATATATATACATTCATACGGGTATAAAATAGGCCTATATGCATTCATACGGGTTTAAAATATGTCTATATATATTCATACGGATACAAAATAGGCTTATATACATTTATATGGGAATAAAATCTGCCTATATATATTCATACGGTCATAAAATACGCCTATATACGTTCATACTATTTAAACATTCATAAGTGTATAAAAATAGGCTTATATATATTAATACGGGTACAAAATAGGCCTATAAATATATCCATATGGGTATAAAATAGGCCTATTTCATTCTTACGGGTATTAAATAGGCCTATATGCATTCATACTGGCATAGAATAATCCTATAAACATTCATACGGGGATAAAATAGACCTATGTACATTCATACGGGTATAAAATAGGCCTATACACATTCATACGGGTATGAAATATGGCTACATACATTCATATGGGTATAAAATTAGCCTATTTGCATTCATACTGGTATAGAATAAGCCTATGAACATTCATTTGCGTATAAACTATGCCGATAAACTTACATACAGCTATAAAATAGGGCTATATATACAATCATACAGGCATAGAATAGGCCTATATATATTCGATCGGGTACAAAATGATACATTCATACATGAATATACTAAACCCTAAACCCTAATGCCATATATCACCTCAGTGCAATTGCTGTCGATAGTGAGTGCGAGTGGCAAAGTGTGGCTATTGCGCGCCAGTTCCGAAGTCGAGGCTTTGCTTTGGAAAGCCAGGATCGTGGCGTGCTCGAGTGTTTCGCCTCCTACTACGGTACTTTTATCAGCTGTTGCTAGTACATTTCTGGGGGGTTTATATAGTCGTTGCAGTTGCACTGTTCCTATGGTTTCTGTATTTACATTTTCTGGCTATACTATAATTTCTATTTAGAAAGAATCCTCGGAGGATTGGTTGGATTTACTGAAGAAGTTCCCGCGACTGGTGAAATTGCGACGTTCGAGTGCAGCAACAGGCAGTGCAGAACAGTACCATTCACTCTTGCGAGCAAAACGTAAGTTGTATGTATTTCAAGATGTATATTTCATACGTCGTATCGGTTATATCCATTTCACCCGTACACACCATATATACCAATATCGAACGCAACCATTCAACAGTCTGAATGAGGGATTTCAGACATTCCATTTGTAAACGTATTCCTTAGAAAGTTACCAAACACACACACTTTATCTTCATCTTTAGCTGCCAATCTGAGCAATACAATGCTAGCGTCTCCTTTGATAAGACGTAGTAGAAGTATCAGCGACAGACAACCCAACAGAGCCAATAGCTCGTCTCAGGTACGTATACGTACGCGTAATTCATGTATTTGAGTTGAGGAATGTCTCGTTGACTCTAAGTATATATGTATATAAGTGTCTATGATGTTGATATGGACGATAGACTATGTAAAACAGACAACGATAGGTTACCCAGCAGACCGACAAGCACAATTCATGGTATTATATTTACTTGAAAGATAAATAGCCCATCCGTTGCTTACCTACAGCTGGACGCTCCCCAGAAATCGCAGCTGTCTGTGCCTGGTGATGAGTCTCGAAACGGCAGTACTACCTCTATAAGTTCCAACTCCCCGATATTGCGTATGTCATCCAAATCTTCTACTATATTATAGTATACCTCTAACCCTAAAAAAATGTACGTCATGGAAAGTGGGTACACGTGTCCATGTTTGGAATACCATCATCTGTACCAGGTGGTGTGTTTGAGAAACTGATGTACACGCTGTACAGGTTCTCTCTGATAAGCACGTTTGTATTACAATATTAGCTATATCTTATCAAAATTTAATATCATTTTCTACGGTATATTTATACATATATGTGTATGTACGTATATATATTTTCATATAAATGTATATATAAATGTATATATATATATATATACATATTCGTATATATGTATATTTATATATGTATATATTTATATATTTATACATACAAACACACACACACAATATATATATATATATATATATATATATATATATATATATATATATATATATATATATATATATATATATATATATAATATATATACTACTA
>NW_014037611.1:0-4403 GCF_001186125.1 Sphaeroforma arctica JP610 | reverse complement strand
ATATATATATATATATACATGCATACATACATACATACATACATATACATACATATATATATAAATATAATTACTGACAACAGACCACTCGCTAGCGCGTTCTACTTGAAAATTTGGGTCTGTATACGTACCCTCCTGAGGATGAGAAAGCATTAGTGGACGGAGCTTGTGAACCGAATGCTATCGGGACCTTGGAATTGGGTGCGGTATCCGACGTAGAAGAACCAAACGCGAAAGGAGAACCTGGAAGTCAGTGCACATGGGAGTAGTAGGGCAGCAGGGGATGGAGAGGGATCAGCAGCAAACTCACGAGGAAAACGCCTGTGGTCTACATATACTACTAAACCAACTCTCCAACTCGGTCCTTATATAGCTTATTTGAATCCACACGCCGTTCTATTTCACTATACATATACGGAAGTTCAGAATTCACCCACCCACACACCTGGCTTGGCAGCAGGTGGGAAAGTAGACTGTGAGGCGGATTCGCTGGATGGGCCACCAGAAAGCGCCGACTTCGAAGGTCCGCCAAAGGTCACAGTGGAGGCTGCTGGTGCTGGAGAATGTGGCAGTCAAGACAGTGTGAGCGTTCAGTGATACACATGTAGTTCAACTTGTGTGGAGCGAAAGGATCAAAAATGAGGTTTTGTATGTATAAGCGATCGGTGGATGGGTGAGCAGTGCCACCTCCTTAAGCCGCCCTTGAAAGTTTGCTAACATAGCAAACGTATGTCTTGTGAAGTTAGTTGCATTGACATGTTTTGTACGTGACAGTGAGTGGCCATAATATGAACACGACGAACTGGGCTGTACCTGTGAGTGCCTTAGAAGACAAACGTGACCTGGACCTCGATACACATGTGGGTGGCGGCTATGGGTGTTAGTCGATGTACCAGGGGTGATGGTATGTACGTGTTGGCGTGTCGAACAATGGTCACGCGTGCCTCTGCACATAATCACACGCGGGAGGCTACGGGACGTATCCAGGGATCGTATCATACCAGGGATCATATCATACACTCCACTGTTGAGACTATGGAAGATACAACCGGCACAACAAAGCGCACAGAGCAACGCACACCTAGCTATCGATCAAGATACTATCGAATGGCAAACTCACGAGATAGCACACTCGTAGGACAACGGCTCACACGCACAACCTCACAACAGTACACTCCACAATCCGAGATTGTCAATTTACCGACACACCTGCAGATTCAGAGGACTTTTGACCAAAACCCGCGAATACTGTTGGAGAAGAATTCGTCGCTGGCTTTCCAAAAGGACTCGCTTTTGCCCCGGCCCCAAAAGAGGAGGCGGCAGGTTCAACAGGAGTGGTCCCAAACCCAAACGATGGAGCACTTGGCGCTCCACCGAATGAGGGGGCCAGCCCGGCGAAGGCAGATTTGGGTGCGCTGTTTTGTGTGTTCACTTGAGAATTCAGAAAGTAGGTGATACGAACATGCAGCTGCATGGTATCCCCGGGGGAAAGGAAAGGCAAGCAAGGAAGAAAAAGAGTGTGGTGGTAGTGCTATGAACCACTTTGTTTCTTATCTCTCTTCTATCTATTGAAGAGCACTGCATATGCTACGTAGGGTTGTATGTGAAGGCGTGTTCTCTGGCCAATGGGTGACAGTGTGTTGAAACACGTGCCTGTCCGGCGCATCCAACGAGAGAAAACGACGTGTGCGGATTTGTATCTCGCACACCCACACCCACACCCAGCGGGGTTAGGGGTTGGAGGGGTTTGGTAGTGCACGGGTGTGGTATGTTCTTGTACATCCCTATCTACAGTAATGCCAGCAGATCGGAATAGAGAGTATATATCTTAGCATTTATCAGCAACGCATATATACCCCAGTGCAGCCTCGGGTGTGCACTGTGAGGTACATGTCAACGCCTCACTGCCACGACAGAAGGGCATGCACGTACATATAACAAAAACATTACTCAGAAGCAATCCATATCACAAACACACTAAACCTCCGGCAGTATCAAGTGGTCGACTCGGGTGGCGGTAGAGAGCTAATATTCCCAATTATATGACACAACGCACAGCAAAATAAAGAATAGACAAAACAAAACAAAACAAACCAAACCAAAATCAATCATCACACACACATACACACACACACACATACATACCCCTCTTTACTAGCGGCGGGTGGTGGTGGCAGTGAACTCATGTTGCCAAAGCCCTTGAACAATGGAGCACCGTCAGGTCTACCTCCAGCCCCACCTGATATATTGGCCCGTTTACGCGGCACAGCCATCCTATACAGACGTTGGGGGTTAAGTATAAGAAGACAACAATAAAGGTGCAGTAGTCGGGTGTGTGCTTCAGTCATGGAGAGTACATAGCCATCCTACACAGACGTTGGTGGTTAGGTATAAGTCGACACTAATAAAGGTGCAGTAGTCGGGTGTGTGCTTCAGTCATGGAGAGTACATAGCCATCCTACACAGACGTGGGTGGTTAGGTATAAGAAGACATTAATAAAGGTGCAGTAGTCGAGTGTGTGCTTCAGCCATGGAGAGTACATAGCCATCCGACACAGACGTTAGGGGTTAGTAAAAGACGACACTAATAAAGGTGCAGTAGTCGGGTGTGTGCTTCAGTCATGGAGAGTACATAGCCATCCTACACAGATGTTGGGGGTTAGGTATAAGAAGACATTAATAAAGGTGCAGTAGTCGCGTGTGTGCTTCAGCAGTGGAGAGTACATTAGCGATCTCGGGGTTGCAAGAGCGGTTCATGCTTGTTTGGTTGGTACAGGCATAAGTGCACATACAACCACATGTTTCCAACTGCTGTAATTAGGTGCGTGCTTGGTGCAACTACGAGCGCGGGTGTACCACCATGTGGTGTGGAAAGGACTGGACTAAGGGGCAGGACTAGCTTTTGGGCCATTTCAACACAACGAAGCACACTGCCGAGACGAGGTATCACACGACTGGTGATCTGCGGCTGTCAGGTATTAGCGAGTATGCGGGTCCACTACCGCGTGCACTAGAGTGCCCACAAACACACACCGACGATTACCCAACAAAACGCTGGGCGTTGATCTGGACTGTACAATGAGGGCCACAAACCCTGGTGGTACAATTCGACGTCTTAAGGACAGGGGACGGAGGCCAGGTGGGTGCAAACTTCACACGCCATATACAGTACTAGGCATGACATGGACTTTGAGCTCAGATCTTTCACCGCAATAGGTGTGTGTAACTTTGATACGGCACCAGAAATAGTATGGGATATGGCAATGAGGCTCAACAGCGCAAGACAAGGTAGACGCCAGGTACGCAATACAACCTTTTGTAGAATACGATAAGCAGTTCATTCGTACCAACACAGTACAGTTGTGTAACACCCGACACTGCCACTGGGCATTGCGGATTATACGATACCGAGCAAGCACAGAGAAGCATACACGAGACGCTACCAACTACGCACGCAGAACTTTGTTTGATATACAGAGTCAAGATAGGTGTAACGTGTAACTTTATTTGATATACGAGGTCAAGATAGGTGTAAAGTGTACCTTTGTTTGATATACGAGGTCAAGATAGGTGTAAAGTGTACCTTTGTTTGATATACAAGGACAAGATAGGTGCAAAGTGTACCTATGTTTGATATACGAGGACAAGATAGGTGTAAAGTGTACCTTTGTTTGATATACAAGGACAAGATAGGTGTAAAGTGTACCTATGTTTGATATACGAGGACAAGATAGGTGTAAAGTGTACCTTTGTTTGATATACAAGCTCAAGATAGGTGTACAGTGTACCATTGTTTAATATACAAGGTCAAGATCGGTGTAAAGTGTACCATTGTTTGATCTACAAGGTCAAGATATGTGTAAAGTGTACCTTTGTTTAATAGGTGTAAAGATAGGAAGAGGGAGAATATTTGTAGATTTCAGTACGCGAGAAGCCTTGCACGAAGCACAACAGAATCAAACACTACAATGCTCAATCACCGGTGCGAGATAACAAGCGCGGGAATATTGCACACACTGGCACAACCCGCTTAGAACCGATTGTTACAAATGCCTCGAAGTATGCGGCACTATGTGTGCCACACTCCAGCCAGAATGAACGTACCAATTGTACCAATGGCATGATCATGGAAGGTATTGGTGTGATACGGCGCACAACGTGGTACAGTGTGTGGAACACTAGAAAAAAAACTTACTTTCTGCCTTCTAGTACACTCGGATCTGCAGCCTGAAACTGTGGGGATTTAACATTGTAAAAGCACTATTAGTTACTACACAGCTTCACCTATATATATATATATATATACTTACAAACATACATACATACATACATACATACATATATATATATACATATATATATATATATAATAATAATATAATAATAATAATAATAATAAATAA
>NW_014037612.1:0-4404 GCF_001186125.1 Sphaeroforma arctica JP610 | reverse complement strand
CACAACACACACACACACACACACACACACACACACATATATATATATATATATTATATGTGTCCTTGTATAGCCCACGAAACAATTTGACATGGTATCGGCTCGGCAGTGACCGATAGCACCATAATACTGCTGAGCACAGGTTTGATATTCAGCGTTGTTGCAGCATACTCAAAAAGTTTCCTTCGCGCGTTTTGCATTGAATCCATTTGATTAAGCACTTACGTTTCACATACATACCATCGGCCTCCGCAGCTCCGCTGACCTAAACAGCAAACATATTCATACTACATACATATGCTATTTATGTAACTAGTTGCATTTTAATAGGCAGGGGAGAGGTGCGAGGAATCACATGAGCGATTCCTGAAAATAAGATGAATATCGGGTAAAACAAAAATGCATATTTAGTCCTAAATAATAAACTTAAAAAAATTTCGTTCCGGGGGATCAAAATCTCGAATAAAAGAAATCTAAACGGACATCCTGACTCTGAGGAAAAACGTATATATTTTTGTTCGCGAAATTTCAGGAAAATTCTAAAATAGTCGGGAATCCTGACAAAAAAGAATGAAAGAATTTATTTGTAAATAATTTTTCTAAGCAGACTTTTTCACCAAGGACCTGATAAATATTTTGAAAATCTAGCCTCCTTCTGAAAAAAGAACAGAATATCCATATGCAAGAAAAAAAACGGGAGAATTTTCGAATTATATAGATTGTTCGAGGAAATCACTGATAATTTAAAAAAAAAGGAAAATAGGATCACTTTCAGCCTTCAGGTAAAAATAGGAAAATCGGGAGATTTTCCGAACTACAAAGAGTGTTCGAGAGAAGTTGCACTGTTGAATTGCTGGATTTGCTGCTTATTCAGGATGAAGTCTAGAGAAATTCACAAAATATGTAAGGTTCCATTCCTCACCTCCAATTTTGCCTATAAATGCAAACCTGCTGCCAGCCAGCAGACCATTCACGATTAAACGATATAAGAATCAGACAGTTAAAAACAACGAAAAACAGACAAAGACAATAATACATTCACACGATAATTACAGATGGTAGAACAAAACAACGACGCAGAGAAGTCTGCCCTACAGCAATATGGTAGAGACCTCTGTGAGGACGCTGCGAATGGGAAGCTCGACCCCGTAATAGGTCGAGATGAAGAAATACGGCACGTCATACGAGTGCTTGCCCGTCGAACCAAGAATAATCCAGTTCTCATTGGTGAGCCGGGAGTCGGTAAAACGGCTATAGTTGAGGGACTAGCTCAACGTATAGTCAATGGCGATGTGCCAGAGAGTTTGAAATGCAAGCTCATAGCTCTTGACATGAGTGCTATTGTAGCAGGTGCTATGTACAAGGGCCAATTCGAGGAGCGTTTAAAGGCAGTACTGAAAGAAGTAGAGGATGCGGCGGGTAAAATCATTCTATTTATAGACGAAATCCACGTTGTCTTGGGTGCTGGTAAGTCGGAAGGTGCGATGGACGCCGCCAATCTTATGAAGCCGATGTTAGCCCGAGGCCAACTCAAGTGTGTCGGTGCGACCACTTTGGCAGAATATAGAATGCATGTGGAGAAAGACCCAGCGTTTGAGAGACGATTTCAGCAAGTGCTCGTAGGCGAGCCAAACGTGACAGACACAGTTACCATACTCCGAGGACTCTCTAAGCAGTATGAGCAACACCACGGAGTGAGAATTACAGATGATGCGTTGATTAAAGCTGCACAGCTATCGTCGCGTTATATTTCAGGGCGGTTTCAGCCTGATAAATCGATAGACTTGATCGATGAGGCTTGCGCAAAGGTGAGAGTTCAGCTAGACTCACGTCCAGAGGTGATTGATAAACTTGAGCGGCAGAAGTTGCAACTCGAGATCGAGCAGAAGGCTCTCAAGGGGTCGAAGGACAAACAGCGAACTAAAGAAGTGAAGGAGAGCTTAAAGCGAATCGAAGCCGAGTTGCAACCACTCCTCAAGCGCTATGAACGCGAGAAATCGAGAGTTGACGAAATCAATAAGACGCAAAAGAAATTGGCCGAACTATACAACAAAAAGAACACCGCACAGCGACAGCGGGATGTACAGACGGCCAGTGATCTGGAGTATTTTGCCATACCTCAGTTACAAGAGAAGCTACGACAGTTGCAGATGGAAGAGACGGATCGCAAGGAACGTATGATGGCGGTAGATGAAGAAAGTGACGAGAAGCCGCTGGTCGCTGAGGTGGTCGATGTGAACCAGATTTATGATGTAGTGAGTCACTGGACGGGTATACCCGTAAGCAAAATGGGTATGAGTGAAAGAGACAAGATTTTGACCCTCGACAAGAGTCTAGCCGAGCGTGTAGTTGGCCAACAAGATGCTGTGGATTCTGTAGCCGCTGCCATCATGCGTAACAAGGGTGGACTGTCTCGAGAGAAGCAGCCCATTGGTTCGTTCCTCTTCTGCGGTACCACGGGAGTAGGTAAAACGGAGTTGGCCCGCGCACTGGCTGTGCAGCTCTTCGACAACGAGAAGAACATGGTACGGATAGATATGAGCGAGTACATGGAAAGCCACAGTGTATCTCGGCTCATCGGTAGTCCGCCTGGTTATGTCGGGTATGAGCAAGGAGGTCAGCTGACCGAGGCTGTGCGCCGACGTCCCTACAATGTCGTACTGTTCGATGAGATTGAGAAGGCACATCCGTCTGTTCTGAACGTGCTGTTACAAATTTTAGATGACGGTGTTTTAACAGACTCACATGGCAAGCGCGTGGACTTTTCGAACACTATCATCATCCTTACCAGCAATGTAGGTGCCGAGTTTTTGCTGGCGTCTGAGGATACACCCAAGTCAAAGGAGCTGGTGATGGCTGCTGTGCGGGCGCATTTCAAACCTGAGCTTCTCAACCGTATCGATGAGATAGTGCTGTTCAACAAACTCTCGAGAGACATGTTAGCAAGTGTACTCACTCTGCAGCTTAAGAATGTTGCCGATCGCATTAAGGACCGTAACATATCCGTTAACCTCTCATACGAAGCAATTGACTATATCATACAAGAGGCTTATGTGCCAGAGTACGGGGCACGGCCTTTGCGTCGATACCTCGAGTCGAAGGTGGTTACACCTTTATCGAAGATGATACTCAAGGACGAAGTGCAAGACGGAGATATAGTCGAAGTGTCTGCCAATATGCAAGGACTAGTTCTTACTCGCACGCCAGGTCCGGATTCTGTTGCTAAGGAACCAAAACGTAGGCGAATGTTGTGAGGAGAGGGTGAACGATAGAGAAGAAATCTGCTACAAGTTTGATCCGAATAGGATTTGAGTGTATTTAAACATCAAGGAAGGTAACAAAACAGATATTATAATATTAGTGAATCAAGTAACGCAATAAAAGTTATAAATACAGATTTGATCGTACATTTGGTATCAAGAATATAGGAGCAAGCTTCACAATTCAGGTCTCACATTCGTAAGTACTATCTGTACCAATAATACAGAGCAAGTTTCACAATTCAGGTCTCACACATACATATACTTTCAAACTTGTGTACCGTGATGGTATCGTTCTATAACAGTTGGCAATGCTAAACGTTGCAAATACTAGATTTGATCGGGGTATAGAAAAAAAAATGAGTTCATTCTTGTGCTATTTGTGTGAAGTATTTCTGTAAATTTTTGCCCTACGGTATATGCCCCCTCACAGTGCATTCAATAATTGTCGTAAAAATGCCAATGTGACCCATACTACTCCATTCGGCTGCGGGACCAACACATCAATTGAAAGTGTATCTACATCCATACCCACACAAGCAAAATACCTCCAAATCGGTCCCCAAACGTGCGAAGATATCGATTTTTATATATACAAAAGTACCAAGACTTTTCTACAAATACACACATCAGTACATACTGTTCGCCGAAAGCAGTTGCAACGCGCTTGTGCGTGAGCAAGCAACATGCGCAAATGCACTGCAGTTGGATGTGTTGCCGCCGCGAAATGAACGGACTCGCCACTTCGGCCGTGAAGAATCAAACTTACATATACCACGCCTACATCACACCCACACATACAACAGTGTTTATAGCTCGCTCTCTCTCCAGTAGGTTAATAGCGACCAATTAGTATAGCAGCGACCAGTCTATAGAATAAAGGTCGCAGTCCCTAACCCTTAAACCATAAAAGCTAGACCAGCCTACGACACCACAACAACAACATACCTATCGTGTGTCGCCTAAAATGTATCGTCCTCCCTCAGGCAGACTAGTTCACACAGCGCCCTCGCATTGTATATATATATATATACACACACACATATATACAAATATATACATACATACATACATACATATATATATACATATATATATATAGATATATATTCATATGAATACATATACATGCATATGTGTATGT
>NW_014037613.1:2088-4409 GCF_001186125.1 Sphaeroforma arctica JP610 | reverse complement strand
CTGTCTCTAAGTTAGTAATACACACTCATACTACCTTAACTACGACACTTAATACATATATATATATATATATATACATATACATATATATATATATATATATAAATATACATATATATATATATATTTACATACATATATATATACATACTGAATGCGGAACATACCCTTTCTTTTGTTGTGTATCAAGTGCAATGCGAGAGCAAACTGGTCGTTGTCCAACTCGCCCTTCTTTTCAAAATCACACAGCCGCCAGATCTGACCCAATTCTTCCTTCGCCAGGTTACTCCGCGAAAACACGTCGCGGCATTTGGCTCCGTTAGCGACCATTTGACCCTGAGTATACATGGATATACATGATGTATACATGAAAATTGAATATATGCATATGCATATATATATATATGTATATACATATACATACATATATATATATATATATACATATATATATATATGCATATGCATATGCACATGCATACACACACACATATACATATACATATACATTTACATATATATATAAATATAAATATAGATATATAAAAAGTAATTTCATTGTGTACTAGATAAGTTCGATAAATACACAACATACTTCCAATCAAGCATAAAAGCATGGAAAATAGTCCCTGAATATGCGCAGTCATGTATTTAGATTCGTACATACTCGATTATTCGGGAACGTATATATATTATGAATTTAGCCCAAAATTCTATATGGTGTTTTCCTCGCACACACCTGAGCGTTTGTGCTGCCAATCGTTTTGAACGTCTCATGGAATTGCGCGCGCTCGATCGGATTGACAACCCACTCCTCACCTCCGCTGCTAATTATAGATGTTTGCCTCGAGGTTCCACTCTGGGTCATACCACTACCAAGACTGGCATCTGATGAGAAAGGTAAGGCATGCGATACGTCAGCAATATTCAATGCTATTCATAGATGTCTGCCTTGAGATTCCATTCTGGTTCCTACCACCACCAAGACTGGCATCTCATGAGAAAGGGAGGTATAAGGTGAGTAGGTGATATCCATACTATAGCGTGAATACATGCCATCGTTGTGATTAATGAATTTTTGTATTGTTGTACTTCAGTTTCAATCCGTAGCACCACCAAAACCACCAAATAGACGATAAATATGCAATATTCAAGATTATACGATGAAGAACTAGTAGATATTTGATTTGTTGCACTCCTGTTCTGATCCATACCACCACCAACAATGGGCCTCTGCAACGAACCACAGGGCAGACATTCAACATCCAATTCAGAAGTATATAATTACGACACCGGTGTATATACGTACCACTGAATAGTTTGCATAAGCGTGGGAATATACTACAATGTTTGATGCACTAGTATGAAAGTACACTCTCAGAGTTTAACCTAAACGCACTATTGTACAAAAAGCTTAAACTTCAGCATTTAAACGTAGTATTGTGGAAAGATTAACTTTCAGCGCAAAAAAAAACATTGTAAAAAGCCTAAGCTTCAGCGTTCAAAGGCAATATTGCATAAAAGCTGAACTCTCAAAGGTTCAACGTACTATTGAAAGGAAGCTCAAGTTTCGTCCTGGTTCAGGCCAGCACTTATAATAGTCTCCACGACCAGAATCAAATGTACGTTTAAGTTGCAAAGGTATATCACAGATGACTGCATTTAACGTGTTCGGAAACCGCTGCAAATTCATACGACGATCTGCTGTAATTCACAACAGCCATGCCCTTGCATTAAGAGGTGACCATAGTTAACATCGCAATGCTCATGTAAGTGTATGATGTATATCCATGCTGCTACCATATAATCATATGGTACGTCAACGAGTGATATTCGGTCCTAGTCTCGAACAAAGAAGTGTGCATGTATATAGAGATAAAGCCAGACATATGCACAAAGATATACCTCACACACGCCGAAATATACTCTATATATATATATATATGCTACTGAATTAGGATAATGCACAAACATGCAAATATGTATGCAGATACACAACGATTCACGTATATACATTCAAGCGTTTTACATCAGCAACTCTCACCCACTTACTGTTTGACATGTTCGATATAGTTGACGTTTGCCTGGAGACGTTCATCGAAGCTGGGAGGTGATGTACGAACGTGTAGAAAGATTTCTCTTTTGAGTGGTGCGTCAAAGCAGTTCTGATACATGACTATCCATATGTACTTATACATAATCATGAGACATATATATATATATATATATATATGTATATATATATATATATATATATATATATATATATAATATATATATATATATATATATATATATATATATACTATACTATACTACTA
>NW_014037613.1:0-2028 GCF_001186125.1 Sphaeroforma arctica JP610 | reverse complement strand
ACATATATATATATATATATATATATATATATATNTCACACATATATATATATATGCACATATATATGTATATCTATACACACACACACACACACACACACACACACACACACACATATATATATATATTAGCTTAGCACACGCACACGGCAGACACTTGGGAATATTTATGCATATAGGTATATATGCCTACACATTCACCTTCATGCATAGATGTTTCCACCCTTACATAGAATATATGTACATACAACAACACAAACATGTACATGTACGTATTGTAATAGATACATAGTCACGCACACATCCATCAACACTCACATACTTCCACTCCGCTTCGAAGGCGGTATCAGCGACGGGGACAGGGCCGCAGGTAGCGGCGACCCTCCTTTCAGGCGTATAATGAGATGCATACCCACAGCAAACTCATCGCTATCCAGATAGCCACTCTTATCCGTATCCGATAATTCCCACACCCTCTTGAGCTGGGCTACAGCCAGGTTGCTTTTCTTGAAGAACGTGCTTGCGGTAGCACCGTTAACTTTACCCTGGACGGGATTCAGTGTCGCAAATTGGGAGTCGTATTTAGCCTTGTCGGCTGGGGTGATGTCCCAAGCCGGACCCGAACCCGCGGGACTACTACCTGTAAGTTCATGTGAGATATGCCAGCCGTATGTGTGTCGGTATAATTTTGAATATGAATGCCAATGAAGAAGGTATATATATATATATATAGATCTGTGTGCATATGTGCATCAGACAAGAGCAGAGAATTGCGAGATGGGGGTGTTGTATCTCACATTGTCGGTGGGTTATATTTCCTAAAATGGGCCCGAATCATTAGGTGTCGCATCTGTATGTGCATATATGTGCACATGGTTGCGTGTTATCATGTAGAATTTGTCCCCAATAACTCATGTATCATCGAGAAATCACTGGCGTCGCATCGTTCAGCATATATGCGCTATGCGCTACCATACAGCCCATCAGTCTACCGCCCTTTTTTCATACACTCTCCCAAAAAAAAAAACAGATGTATTTTGTTGCCATAGTAGGAAAGTTTCGTTATACTCCTATCATAGGACTAAAGCAAAGTGAGCAATAGAAGCACAAAGATCACCTACATGTATCTGGAGACATTGTGATTTCCAGATTTTGAACTCCTTTTGACCCCAATCTCGGCATGCCCGTCGGTCGGCCCAAATTCGCTGTGGTGGGCTCGATATTATTCTGGACCAACGCCACCAGCTTCAGCAGAACATTGAACCCCTCCTTATCTATAGAGCCTTTTTTCTCCACATCTGTAATTTGCCACAGATTTCTCAAGGATTCGCGCGAGACCCCGGTCTCGCTCAGAAAGGCTGCGGCATCTCCGCCCTTTAGCGGACTCATACCACCGCCTATACCGAGGCGAGTGATGAATATTGAACAGAGTTAATTGAACGTGAAGTAGGAGTAGGTGTTTATGACGATAGAAAGATATGTATCTTAAATCACCAGCATGGGATGGATGTGGTCAATATTATTTGCCAGGTTGGATTGCCAGTGTTATTAATAGGTTGAGCGGCAGTTGATGGATACGGACTGACATTCCCAATGTAGGCGGCAGGTTTTGGATATTGTCAGTATGATCCCTAAGTTTCGCGAATGTTTTTGTATGCAAACGAAGCCAGGGTTATAGCGTGAAGTCTGAGTGTATCTGCTTAATACTAAATTTTTATGAAGTAGTCCTTACATGTATATACAGTTGAATACATCAAAAAGAATGTCATATACATCTATATCTGTATATATAATTGTATACACACACACATATATAAATGAATATCCGTATCTATACAACTATATACACACACACACACACACACACACACACATATATATATATACGGGTATGTGTGTGTATGTGTATGTGTGTACGTATGTGTGTGCGTATATATATATATATATATATATATATGAATACACAGACACACAGACACAGACACAGACACACACACTCACACACATATATATATCTATTTATAAACT
>NW_014037614.1:2486-4411 GCF_001186125.1 Sphaeroforma arctica JP610 | reverse complement strand
GCGTGTGTGTGTGTGTATACACGTGTTTGCGTGTGTGTGTGTGTGTGTACACGTGTGTGGTGTGTACATGTGTGTATACATAAATAGATTTGTACACACACGTACGTGTGCATGTGCATACACGTAAGTATATAATTTCTTTCAGTGAGCGGAAAGACACATTGGGAATGGAGAGCAGTACACGTGTGTATACAAAAACAAATTGTGGTTATAAAGTTTTTTATAGAGAAAACGCGATGCGCATACAGTTTGACTCTATGTCAAACTGCCACCATAAGAGCGATATAAATATGAAAGCAGTTTATGATGATTACTAGTCATGCCATGGTAGCAGTGCGCGACAGACATCGGCATAAGCAGGTACAAATAGTTAGTGGTGTCCACACCTGGCAGAACGGAAATTGCATAATACGGAAATCGCGAACTTTCTTTGCTCTCTATTGTGCGACCAATATCCTTTGATAGACCGAAATATATATGTACTACATTAGTTGACTTGCATGCACATATGCGTGAGTACTGGCCATCCATGGTCAAATGTGGGAATTGATATAAAGTATTTAGTAACTCTCTGTCACTCTATCAGCACTATCAAGTACAATCTCTATGGCGCGGTGTGTAGCTGTTGTACATAGTAGAGTGTAAACAATGACGCCGCTGATACTATTCGTATAAAAGTATCCAAAACCCAACTTCCCATTTTGGTTTTAAATTTGTTTTTGTAAAATGTATATCACACAGAATGGAATGTTGGGTTTAGAATTTAGATATCGAGTGATTCGAGTCACTGATAAAGATCAATAAGGGAATGTTGATGGATTATTTAAGACCAATGAAATCACTTTATTGTGGCTTTTTCTTTTACAATCTAAGATTTGGGTCTCTGCTGAATTTACGATTCCGCTACGACTATAGGTCAGGCCTGGGGACTGGTAAATATGAAGGCATGTTCAAGTATTTGTAAATACGTAACCAACCGTTCACAATACGTAACGTGTAGAATATGATGTATTTGAATTTCGGCATAAATAGTATTTCAAATTTTGTAACCCATATTTCTTAATATTGATGTCCCAAATATTTCATATCCATAAATCCCAAATTTGCTTATTCCATATTTTGAGGTGTCAACAGTGCCTGACTTGACATTTCCTTGCGCGGTACTGCGACTGCGTGAAATCTGAAAACTAAATGCATTTGTTTTATTGCGTATAGTGTATACTTTATACATAGTTACCTACTGTATTACTACTGTATTTTTGTGTAAATGGTGTTGGTGTATGGTGAACTGGTGATGTTAGACTCTGATGTTGCACGATGATTTTAGACTTGACCCAAGCCAATAAGGGGGAAGAATCATGGGTTAGAAGACCATACAATCTTTATTTATTATCTCAAATACTTCATCAGTGCAAAGTTGAGGGCTGCAAACTTGACAGCGATGTTGTAACTCTGCAAACTCTTTCCTTGTCCGGCAACATGCCAAAACCGAACAAAGAGAACCATGTATTCCGCTGGACAGTTATAGAGGGGTTCAAATCCTGGCATGCAGCAATTGATGTCGATTATGATGACCGCATTAGTAACCTATCTGGCATCAAAGTAATATGCGCGTAACATGCCCAAGACTCCGATGCATATGAAGCCGAATACCAGTTATATAACTTTATTGCAGCTGTGTGTGTCATCTACTTCACAGCATCGGGTCCATCAGCTCATGCATTCTTGGCCACTGTTAACGAAGGAAAAGTCATACATGTCACTAAAATGACAGTCTCCATCCCCCGAAGCCCAACCCCTCAGCAGTCAGCACTTCTAGTTGTATTCTCCATGAGACAGCTCAGCATGTTCAACAATAGAAAACATTATCGGCATTTTTCATAAATTTATATACACATATATAATTACATACACACACATATATA
>NW_014037614.1:0-674 GCF_001186125.1 Sphaeroforma arctica JP610 | reverse complement strand
TATATATATATATGTGTGTGTGTGTGTGTGTGTGTGTGTGTGTGTGTGTGTATCCAGTGACTCCGATGACTCCGGTGTCTTCTCTTGTCTCCACTCGACAACACCATGCAGTTCTTTTCTGAAATCCCTATTGTATTGGGTATCAAAGGCAGTAATCAACTGAGCTGAATGGGTTATCTGGCCAACCACAATTTTACGTTTCGCAACCAACATCGCGTCCGCTCTCGCGAGTTCTCTGGAGCAACCAGTCTGTATGCGTGCAGAATTTTAGACTGACACTCCCGACCATTCTCCTGTGCGATAACCAAAGTGCAATTAGGATCGCACAGGGCATCGGAACACCGAAAAGCCTTAAACATATAGATATACATACTCCTTACGTCCGTAACTGTGTACGTAAACACATTATAGATATCAAATATGTCTCCACCACTGAGAACCTAGCTGACTTCCTCACAAAGTCTACCTCGGCCCCAACACCCCTCCGTGATATTCTGATAACAAATTCACAAATATCACACACATAGGTATTCGTATGAAACTCTGCTTGAGTTTCAGGGAGGGTTTTAGGCACATCCTAGCAGAGTTTAGAAACACAAACATAGTTTTTCTAACATCTAAGTTTACAAAAACAAACACTACATAATTTAGACAATATAATTATATATGTATAT
>NW_014037615.1:0-4413 GCF_001186125.1 Sphaeroforma arctica JP610 | reverse complement strand
TGAGGCTGAGACATTGCCTATATATAATCCTCTCAGTACTGTTTCCGCCGAAGGGATTTTATTTAGTGTTTCGTTGTCGCTCTATGAGAAACTATGGTATGTTTCATTGGGGTAAATCTGAGAGACTCATAAAATCCTATCTTTAGAAAAAATAAATTAAAAAAAGGAAAAACTTGATGTCCTTAGTTATTGTCTTAACCAATAACTTGCCACCTATCAAGAATGACCGATTAGTTTTCATCAGACTGGAACATCTGGTCGGCTGATCGAAGGATCAACTAGGTATACGTTTATACATAGAGTCTAATGTGGAGGCCCGGCTATTACAAGGTATGTTTGTTATGAGATATCAGAATTTACGGCAGGCAGTCTTACAATGTGTTTCACTGGGGTTGTTGAGGAATCGAGAGAGCGTGTTGACTGAGAATATGATATCGACAGACAGATATAGAAGAGTGCCGACTAATTCACGATAGGCGCAGGTTCTCAGAAGTGGGGTGGGTCATTGTGTTCGGTGAAGGTCTCTGCCGAGAGTGGAGTTTGTACGGCTTAGGCAACTGTGAGGTCAAAATGTTGAATAGCTTCGTAGATACAGAGGGTTTTAACAAAACTGGTTGAAATATCAGATGTAGTAATGCGACAGCCAAGTAGAAATTGGAATGAGTACAATTTAAACCCCTTAACGAGGAACAATTGGAGGGCAAGTCTGGTGCCAGCAGCCGCGGTAATTCCAGCTCCAATAGCGTATATTAAAGTTGTTGCAGTTTAAAAGCTCGTAGTTGGATTTTGGAATGTGTGTAATGGTCTGCCGTGAGGTATGCACTGTTAGGCGGATTCTTTTTCTCGAATTCGGCGAGGAGCTGCTCTTTGAAGCGAGTAATATTAGCGGTGGTGAGTTTACAGATAAGTAAGTCATCGATGTACATAAGTACTGTGCAGTTGTGATAGGGGGTGCGTATGTAGAAGAGACAGCGGTCCGTATTGGTCTCTGTGTAGCCAAATTGGAGGAGTTTAGATCTGATGAGTGAAATTCAGAGTTTCCCAAATTGCTTAAGACCATACAGTGACTTCTTGAGTTCAAGAGTCTTCAACGGTTCGAGGCTAATTTGTACGGAGCCAGCTGTGGCTTTCATAAAAATTGGGCGGTCGAGTTTGGCTTGGAGAAATGTAGTGTTAACAACATTAATCTGTTCGCAGTGCCATTTCTGGTTGGCTGCAGTGGCGAGTAGTGTCCCAAAAGAGTCGCGTGTACACGCAGGCGCATATGTCTTGGTGAATTTCACATTTTTAGTTTGCGTGAAGCCGCGGGCGACAAAGTGGGCCTTATATATGCCTTACAAATGTTAATTTTGAAGACCCACTTTGAGATGACGGTGAGATCATCAGGGGAAAGATCGGTGGCATCGCGGAGTTCACAAGTGCATCCAGAGATCAGCTTTGGGACTCTTGAGTGCTTGGTTAATGGTATAGAGAAAAGACATGGAAGCGTGGTTTGTCATCCTCCTGTTGATTTGCGCGTTGTTTGCAGGTGAGACGAGGTAGATTAGAGGTGGTCGCGAGATATGGGCTGCTATCGCATGTATCAATGAGAAGGTTGCAAAGCTCGCGCTATTTGAGACGTTTCTGCAGGTATGCAAGGAGTTTACTGTTATGGATATTAATAATGATTTGCGATTGGGTGTCTACGGTAATATCTGCCTGTGTGCGTTTTGCGATGAGTTATGTCTAGAATTAATATGTGCGTTCATCAGTGCTGGAGATATGTAGTTCTAGTTGGCCGATGGGGCACAGGGAGCACCCATGTTGGTCAGATGGGTGTTTTCAATGCCGCTGAGTTTGGCGGACTTATCGGTGCCATTATAGAGGATGTACACGTGTTGTAGGTGATTAACGCGTTTGAATTTAGCGGAGCTGAACTCGCCGCCGCGATCAGCGATAATAGTTCGCATGCGTTGTCGGCTAACGAACTCGATGAACGTTTAGAATTGGTCGAGCGTTGCATCGGCGTCATCTATATGTTCAAGACGTTCTTTGTATTCAAGGCCTGATGCATGTCCGATATATCGGATAGTGCAGGTGTGGCCACCGTAGCAACCTTTTGCGCAGGAGACGAATGTGCAAGATGACTTGCCCCGGTGTGGAGGACGCATATCTCGATAGTTGTTTGGAGGATGTCGAGGATAGGTTTGATGTATGTGGCTGGGCCGAAAATGGCGACGCCGGTGTATAACCAGGGCTAGTGATGAAGTCCTAGGTGCCGTCAGATTGTCGGCGGATTAGGGACTGTGCATAGTGTAGTGGTGTGGGCAGAAGGTACTGATGGGAGGGGTGGGAGGGTTGGTTGAGTACGTGGCGTGACGACAGTTGGTACAGGTGAGGGGTCCCTTTAGTGGGCGTTGTTGTTGATAGCGTGGTTGCGTATCTTTGTAACGGCTGTATCAAATATATATATGTCTTGTCATGTGTTGTCAATGGAGGCCATAATGTTTTGGTCGATTAGCTGAAAGCCGTCTGGAAGTGACTGTAAGGAATTGCATATATGGTAGAACTCTGTAGTGGTGGTGTTGAGTAGTCATTTAAGTTGGTCCCGTATGTAAGTAACTTTGGCGATACTGTCATCTGGTGAAGGTTGTTGAGTGAGTGTGAGAAGTTGACAGAGTTGACAGAAGTCTTGACCCCTTGGGCTTCATCGCTGGACAACAATCCCACCCGTTTAGCACACAAGCTTTATTTACAAATACTCCACAAAGCTGAAGACCTCAAACAAAAGAGAAAATAAGAACAGACCAGCAGCAGCCAACTGGCATGTAGCAGTCCGCTTTCATGTAACTTCCGTGCTACACAGAAAACACAGAAATATTGCTACAAAAAGCAATTTTAAAGACTACGTCTTTAAACTTCGCTCTGAAAGAGCCAGAAGTGCTTGTGCTATGTCCGCTTTGTCGGGAAGAACGGAATGAAATTCATAGCGTGTACCATCGCAAAACATGTTAAGGACATAACAATTACCATAGCGATCCTTGGGCAGTGGACCCTGCAAATCAACGAGTAATTGCTCAGCAGGCCCGTATACGAAGTCGGAAATAGCATGTTTGACTGGTTTGCCTTTCAACTTGCCCTCTTGGCACACGGGGTAATGCTTGGAGAACTCCGGATTGGCTCGGGCATACGTAGTAGTGGTTTGAAGGCTATGGTTGGGGGCAACAGCACAGCGTAGTGGGCCAACAAGCGCAACCAATGAGTAAACTCATGGGGGGTTGCCAATGGCAGTCTGACCATGACGAAGTAACGTGTTAGCAATATTGTGGATGATTTATACATCGCGTTGGATACGCGATATGAATATCGACCACCACGGGGCAACAAAGGACGCAACGGAACGCAGATGGCGAGAATTGTACCGAAGCAGATGTTTAAACAAAGAAGTAGCAGAGCGTAGTGGGCCATTAAGCGCAACCAATGAGTAAACCCATGGGGGGTTGCCAATGGCAGTCTGACCATGCCGAAGAAACGTGGTAGCAGTATTGTGGATGATATATATATCGCGTTGGATACGCGATATGAATATCGACCACCACGGGGCAACAAAGGACGCAACGGAACGCAGATGGCGAGAATTGTTCCGAGGCAGATGTTTAAACAAAGAGTTCCGAGATGTGAGACCATCGTGGATTACCGTAGGCGCATTCATTGAGATAATCAACCTTGGTGGGACAACTAACGATGCCTCCTTCCGGCCCAACAAAACGAGGAACTTGTGCGTTAGACGAAGAGGCACAAACGTCAATTGTAGGACTGTAGTCGAGGAAGGACATTGCCTTCTTCCAATCGTCACTATTGAGCATCCACGCTTCGGCCATAAGCGGCGGCGGATGAGTGAGAGTCACATTGGTTTGCCTCGTGGAAACAGCAATACTCTGAGGGATTGTGAAACTGAGACATTGCCTATATATAATCCTCTCAGTACTGTTTCCGCCGAAGGGATTTTATTTAGTGTTTCGTTGTCGCTCTATTCTGGGGCGAATCCAAGAGACTCATAAAATCATATCTTTAGAAAAAAAGAAAAAAAATAAAAATACTCTTGACATCTTTAGTTATTGTCTTAACCAATAGCATGCCACTATCAAGAATTACCGACTTAGCCTTCATCAGACTGGCACATCTGGTTGGCTTATCAGACGATCAACTAGGTAACGTTAATAGCCCCTAGAAACCTATATTCGGTTGAGCCATCTCGCTACCGAAGTATTCAGATATAAATAAAATTGGAAAGTAAATAAAGCTCTATTAATAGAACTAGACTAACTCTTATATGTTTGGTATTTTACTGAGGCCTTTTAATGGCCTCATCCAAATATCTGATATGTTAAATGGAAAAGGTTTAATTTATAAAACCATTAAAACCATTTAAGG
>NW_014037616.1:0-4420 GCF_001186125.1 Sphaeroforma arctica JP610 | reverse complement strand
ATATATAATACGTATATATATATATATATATATATATATATATATATATATATATATATATATATATATATATATATATATATATATATATATATATATATATAATATATATATATATATATACTATATGCACCTATACACACACACATATATATATATATAAATATATATATATATATATATATGTGTGTGTGTGTGTTTGTGTGTGTATTTGTATATAAATGTATAGGTATTTGTATATCAACAGGAACATGTACATGTGCATATAGAGAATCACACGAACGCATGTGTATAAACGTCCAAGTGTCTTCCAGGTGAGTGCGGACCTCCATTTCAGCAAAACATCTCCCCAACTCAAGTGAAAGTCCTGGGATTGAGCGTTGTGCCGTTCAAAAGGGGTATAAAGCAACGACCGTAGCAGTACAGTTTGCGTACTAGAACTGGTGGTTGCTATGTAGCGCCATGGTGTGGTTGCCAAACAGATACTCAACCTGTTGTGCGACCGATTGAGTACGTTGGGCCCATTCCAGTCCTCAATATCTACCAGACACGGGTGGTTTTAGGGTTTTAGGGTTTTGGGTGTGGTATATGCGGTGGCAGAGCCAATGATCAGGGCGTTGTAGGATTGATCGCAGAAGAAGGGGTTGATTCCCTGGCGAGGGATATAAATAGATTACATCGGGTCTGTGCTACGGCACTTCGTTGGCAGCCACTGAGGGGAGTTCAGTTGGCATCCACCGACGGTAGTTGCAGGCCCATATCAGCAGCACGAACAACTGCCGCCCATTTGAAAGAGTGGGAATTAAACCAACGCCAAACTCACCTCACCTGTCGCACCAAGTGACACGGATACATGACACCACCACATGTTACTTGTATGTGGAGAAGCTTGTCTCGACGCCTGGTCTTTCGGTTCGAATGTCTATGCTTACTATAGATTGACTATAGCTTCAGCATAAGTGCATAGCTCCTGTTGAATGACTTGGTATATACTGTCGAAGTTCGAGGTGGTTCCACAGTTTTTGGGGTTTTAGGGTTGTAGGGTTCAATTGCTTGGAATTCCACATAGCCTCCCAAAAAAGGAACATTCCAGTACACATCTGCTTTGTGTTGCAATTGAAAGTGCGACGATCAAGTGCTAAGTGTCCAAAATCACACAGTGGGGCTGTGGTGTATGAATTTTTGGTTGCAAGCAATGGCTTAGTAGTGGCTGTATGTACCAACCTGAATAAATAAGACTGGCGACGTGCGGATTGAGATTCTTAGCACTTGCACTGACACATACTTATTGTCTTCGCTTGATATGGTGGCCAGAAGTACATGCAAAAGGTGGACAAATGAATGCCCCGGATGTATCCTAAATTTGAGCTATCAGAATTTGGTTTAAATAGTGAAGATTGGGGCCTTGGAATTTAGGGTTTTAGGGTTTCGAAGCATTCTAAGAATAGACACAAACTCTACGGCGACCGATATGGCCATGGCCATGGGATTTGGGTGTGTGTGGACAAACATGTTGTCGGTATGATGTGTATGACATCTCATATCCATGAGATTGGTATATACATATACCTACCGCATTCAGGTATATATACATACCTACCACATTCAGGTATAAATGTTTATATTCATAATTTACATATACCTACCACATTCAGGTATAAATATTTATATTCATAATTTACATATACCTACCACATTCAGGTATATATATTTATATTCGTAAGCTATATATACCTACCACATTCAGGTATAAATGTTTATATTCATAAATTACATATACCTACCACATTCAGGTATAAATATTTATATTCATAAGTTACATATACCTACCACATTCAGGTATATATATTTATATTCGTAAGCTACATATACCTACCACATTCAGGTATAAATATTTACATTCATAAGTTACATATACCTACCACATTCAGGTATAAATATTAATATTCATAAGTTATATATACCTACCACATTCAGGTATAAATATTTATATTCATAAGCTACATATACCTACCACATTCAGGTATTTATATTTATATTCATAAGCTACATATACCTACCACATTCAGGTATAAATATTTATATTCATAAGTTACATGTACCTACCACATTCAGGTATATATATTTATATTCATAAGTTAGATATACCTATCACATTCAGATATATATATATATTTACAATCATAAGCTATATATACCTACCACATTCAGGTATATATATTTATATTCGGAAGTTTCATAGACCAATGACCATAAACAAACGGTAAACGCGTAAGACTACAGCTATACAATCTGGATCTACAGGACACCAACATCATATTTAGCAATAGGTTTCAATTGCATATGCATTCCTATTTCTACAACTACGATATAAACATTCAGGCACAATATAACTGCAATACGTAACGTTATCCTGTGATTTGACAACGTTCAGTGATATGGTTTTAGGGTTTTACCAGCCTCGACACCTATCATCGAAACGTTTTCACTTTATTGCGTTCATTGTTCGCCAACAGTCTACCGCCTCAACTAGTTCCACCCACATCTCTCAGAGACATCCACACCCTTCCATCAGTGCTCTGAAAGGTACTGAGACCACAGCCTAGCCATAAACTGCTCAGTCTGGAGACCCCGCTGCCCCTATCACGTCGTAGAGCACATTGTAGTTAATGCGATCGTAAGCTATACGTGATGTCATTAAGTGAGAGAGAATGTGCGTGTATGTGTGTATGTGTTGTGTGTGTGGATATGTATCAGGTTGTCTGCCGTCTCACACACGTGTGATCAAAGCACGGTATTGTAATCATTGTGCATATACACAGTGCATCGCATAGCTGTTGTGTTTGTCTCAGACTACATATATATATATATATACATACATATATGCATACATACATATATATATATATACATATATATATATATATATTACATGTATATATATATATATATATATATATATATATAAAATATATACTACATAATTAGCGAACAACACCAATTATTATTTGTGAATTATAGTGTATGACAATTCGCCTGTACTCCAGTTCACCTACGCCCTGAAGTATACTTTAATTTGCCTATATACTGATATATAGGCCTATTCGCCTATACACAGCTTTGTGGGTCTATTTGCCTATATACCGCAGTACCCGTCTTTTCGCCTGTGCCCTCCAGTTTGCCTGTGGCCTGATGTATGTGTCCGTCTGCCCACATATCTACATGTGTGTCAGTTTGCCCATGTCTTAAAGTGACTTCAGTACCCGTTTGCTCACAAACAACCGACACAAGCTCTACCATGTACTCGTTGAATGTGTACCAATGTCTTATCGGCACCACAACGTATGTGAACATTGCCCACTGTCATAGCTGGTGGATCGTCCGTAGCGTGTTACACCGATTAAGAGTTAGTGATCTTGACTGTGGGCTGCAATATACCTACATAATATGGGTGTGTCCGAGCCCTGTATATAAACTTACCACATGATCCGTAAAATGTGTGCGGGTATGTGTCTTGTATCTTCTCACACTGAATGACTTATACTATGTGTGTGTGTTTTAAGTCCTGTACCTCAGCGTAACTTAATCTTTGTGGTCAGACTGTGCGGTTCCCTTCGTCTCGGCTTCCTCCTCCGCCGCTTCGAGTTGGCGCATCCACATGTCACAGTAAATCCCCTGCACGCCGCACAAGTCCAATAAAAGTGGTCAAAAATTGAGAGTAGGTCAAGAGTACATGACAATACACAGATGTTCAGGAAACGAGGTCAATATTCGAGAGTGACAACACGTCAAAGTACATCACAATATACACATGTTGAACAAACATGAATAATCGAGCGTGACAACATATCCGAGTATAACCCAAATGCATGCACCAGACAGCCGGTACACTCGCCCTTCCAACCCACCTGCCGTTGCAGCAGCTCGGCGTGTGTGCCTCTCTCTGTGATCTGCCCATCGCTAAGCACAAGTATCTGGTCAGCCTTGGTAATAGTACTCAGTCGATGGGCCACTACTACAGACGTGCGGTCACGGCAGATGGCGTTGAGAGACTTCTGAATGTTGCGCTCTGTCTCTGTGTCGAGAGCGGAGGTGGCCTCGTCTAACAGAACAATAGCTGCAGCAGAACAGGAGAGAGAGAGGAGTGAGTGATAAGGAAAAAGGATTGATGAATATGAGAGAGAGGGGGGTGAGTGTTAAGTAAGAAGGGTTGATGAATACGAGAGAGAAAAGAGTGAGTGTTAAGTAAGAAGGGTTGATGAATGAGAGAGAGAGAAGAGTGAGTGTTAAGTAGGAAGGGTTGATGAATAAGAGAGAGCGAGGGGTGAGTGTTAAGTAAGAAGGGTTGTTGGCTGTGAGTCAAAGGGAAAGACGGGTGCGAAGGACTAGCGAGAAGGATAGGATGAGTCACAAAGGCAAA
>NW_014037617.1:0-4420 GCF_001186125.1 Sphaeroforma arctica JP610 | reverse complement strand
GTGTGTGTGTGGTGTGGTGTGTGTGTGTGTGTGTGTGTGTGTGTGTGTGTGTGTGTGTATGTGTGTGTGTATTTATGTGTGTGTATATATATGTTGTGTGTGTACGTATATATATATATATATATATATATTACATACAAGGTCAGTTTTATGGAGACTCGTGTGAGGACTCACACACATATTTCCATGTACATCGACAGAAACCGATTTTGAGTTTTCCATGGTTGTGATTATCCCATGGTGCAAATCTTGGTAGCGCATTGCGATCGTTAGTTTCTGTGCAGCGTAGTTCGTAATACCTATCTTACAATGTTGTTATTCTTCTCTGTCACCCCTCAGCATTGGCTGAATGTACCCGAGGCGTTCGCGTGCGACAGGCATCGCAATGAAGAGCTTCCCCACACGGAACAGTGTGTAATGAAATGGCGGATACGAGCACGTATGCGCACCGTCTGCGTGGGACTGATTGTGGCCTTGAATATAGGGGTTGATCCACCGGACATATTGAAGACCGATCCGTGCGCACGCATGGAGGCGTGGATAGGTATTTCATGATATCGTTCTTGCGCCTGTGATTAGAACTCGACCCACCTGTTTCTATAGATATAGAAGTTATCAATGTTTTGTAGAAATTGTTCATTCCTGCTTTGGGTTTCCGGTGTGGTGTATACCCTTTGAGCAAATGTCTCCCCCCGCGGGTTTTTTTCCGACACGAACTTGACATCACGAAGCAGCAATGTAGCAATACACTCAACCGTTTTCAGATCTTGCATTGCTCATGATCACCAATCACCCATATACACAGATATCAACACATCACCGTCCCAGAAGACCCTAGAGCATATTGGCAACCAGCTACAAGAGCAATATAGTCGCATGTATGCGCGCGCTCGCTTCAAGCAGACTCTAGATCCCACCACGGAAGAGGTGAAGAAGATGTGCATGCAACTGCGGCGCGCCGCAAAAGATGAACGCGTGCTTATACATTATAATGGGCATGGTGTTCCTATGCCTACGGACTGTGGAGAGATATGGGTGTTCAACAAGGTGGGTATTGCGGAAGCTTACATTCAATGTAACCGTATCGGTTGCGTCTGCATAGTGTAAACCCTTCTTTGTGCTGACCTAGAACCATGCCATATTGTCAACTGTACGTGTGCATAAAACGCGTATTGAAGCCGTCGTAACGGCCTTAACGCTTTCCAATCAATCTAGTTAATTTATCGAAACGAGAATATCATGCTGATGGATGATGTGTATAGTTTCATGTATTCTCCGCTGTTGATGCGGGTGCCACAACCAGTTCGCTGCAAAAGGTCATTTGGTGAATAGTCAACTCCCGAGAAAAATGCACATCACACAGAAGGTGTGAAACGATACATAGCATCCATCAGCATGATATGTCTCGTTTCATCAGATATGGACTTTTCACTAGTTCCTTTTTTGATGCGAACAGGTGGTGGCCTCCGCATTGCCAGCGGAGGTGTGACCATTCCACAGTCACATGGCAGGATTATTAATGTGAGTACTTCTTAGCTATATAGCTCAGACGTACACGACAGTTTACTATCAGCTATCATACAAGTTATAATAATAGTGTCGTAGCGATGCCCTTGCTCTGGAAACTGTGCGAGATATTAGTGTGATGCACCTAGAAACAAAGCTGTTTGTTGATTTATTACTGTGTTGAGAGTAGCCCATTCATGGTATTGTGAAGTCGAACTCATCTGCTTACTACGTCATTTGCACTGCAGAACTTCACGCAATACATTCCCCTGTCGCTGTACGACCTTCAATCGTTCATCACGAGTCCATCCATCTTCGTGTGGGACTGCTCGAATGCCGGGCAGATAGTGAAATCGTACGATACATTTGCGCGACAGCGAAGGCAGGACTACGAGGCTCAGGTACCACTTGACAAACCAATTCCGTGTGTCGACTTTAAACTGCGTCGTTTTTTGAACTGCAGTATTGAGTGGCTTTTGCGCGTGGCCGTTGCAGTTGATGCGCTCAAGAACCAGATTGGGTCTGAAGATCTATGGGGGTGTCTTCGTTCTGCGTGTAGTTAATCAGCCAGCCGAGTGTGTATGTGTGTGTGACGGGCTTCCCTTGCTGTACCCGAATTGTCCCACTTCATTTTTATCTCCATCTCCCCAGAGGACTTGCTCTAATGTAGACACCCCCCCCATACATCTCATAGCCTAGTAAACTTAGCTCTCGATTGGTCGAGTATGTCTAGCGGGGAGTCAGCAAGAACGTCTACGAAATACATCGAACGCCGATCGTATAGTTCTGTTTCATTGTTCTGATCGATGTGTATTTTGTGCACTATCAAGCAATGTGCATGTACTTTGGAATTGTGCTGGTCAACGCACCCGATCATATATCACTGGGGACTACTCCGACTCTCTGAGTATTAATCCCTGGCTGTAACTACAGCGTTTTCTGTGGCGTTGGGCTCAACGCGGCTCTATTGTCTACTGCCCACAACTGTTCCGTATCGTCACACTTCAGCAGAACTAAACTTACCTTTGGACCACTCACTACTATAATACCTTCGTCTACATATCTACGACCCGACCCTGCCGTACCGCAGCAAAAGTCGAGAGTCAACACCGGACACCCGCCGCCCACACTGATCAAGGACTACATACACTTGGCCGCGTGCAGTGCCGGTGAGATATTGCCCATGGATCCCAGCTTACCGGCTGATCTGTTCACGGCGTGCCTGACGACGCCTATTGAGGTGGCTTTTCAGTGTGTGTCTCTGGGGTACTACAAGCGGCAGGTGGTGCACACGGACACGAGCGTGCTGGATAGTATACCCGGCAAAATGACCGACAGGAAAACGATGAAGGGCGAGGTAAGCGTGTGCTGTTGTTGGTGGTAGTGTGATTGCTTGAGCTGTCCAACAGTGTGTGGCACTGTATGGTTGTAGTGTGCCCAGTGTAGCGCGACCAATGCGAGTGCGTAGCTGGATTGGTATATGCACGGCAAGCACAGATTTGTTCACCGAGATCCTCGCCATTGCATACTGGTGCGGGTTGCATTCCAACTCACCACACGACATTGTTTGTCTTAGGCCGCGGCTACTTCTGTAATGCTGGGTAAATTGTATGCCACAGGCACTAGGTGTCTCGTGCAAACCATTTATAGGAACTCCCCTCAAATCATCAGTCATCATATTCACCAATGTGTTTATTCGTATAGCACGAAAAGATCGGCCTCTCACCCTTGCCACACCAACCCGCGTCACAGCTCTTCTGGATCTTCACCGCTATTACCGACACAATCGCATGGAATGTGCTACCGCGCGATCTTTTCCAGAAGCTTTTCCGTCAGGACTTGCTGGTTGCGGCCTTGTTCCGCAACTTTCTCTTGGCCGAACGCGTTCTCACGGGCGTCAATTGCACACCCGTCTCGTACCCGTCTCTACCCCCGACACACCAGCACCCCATGTGGCAACACTGGGACGTGAGTGTGGATATAGCGATCAGCAGGTACTTTGCGAGAAATGTCATTGGGTTGGTGTGGAGTGTTCGTTCAGTTTGATGGATTTGATATTGACGTGGCAGGAGTTTGTTTATTGCACAATACTTCTGTTCCATCGCAACGCCCCACGCACGTATATCTCATGTGGCACACTGGGATGTGTTTGGGGATGTAGTGATATGCACGTACTTTAGGAGAGTAATGCTAATGGGTGTATTTGCTTCGCTCTACGTGATGGATGGTAGTTTTGGTGTCTTTGTCGGTAAAAGGGTTGTTTTTTTTTTAAACGCTTCTGTGGTCCTGCAATTGTCTTTTCACTGTATGGTCAAGCCTGGAGGTGTAGTTTCATGTTTTTGATGCTCTTAGGCGACGGGAGTGTACTCTGTTACTGAAAACTGGTGCTCAACAGGCAGTCCACTCGCGAGGTTTTCGGTCGGGGTTTCCGGGGGGTTATTTGGATGTATTCAGAAATCGGATTCTGATGCATGTGTATACTTACTGTCTTTCATCCCAACTTATCCCAAAAGTGCCAGTAGCGATACTATTGGGTCGATTTATAGACAGCGCATGATTCCCACTGGTTTTTGATAGCCATAGTCTAGTTGTAAGGGTATCCGCTTTTTCACATCCTTCTAATTTCACACCATGCAATTCTGCAAATCGTTCCAAGGGGAATCCGAACCAGTCCAACCGCGTCGAGTATAGCATCAGTGCCTAACTCTTACATTACACAATACCATTTTACGAAGAGTGGGTAGAACCTAAGAATCGAGTTTCATTTTGCATACCTTTGTAGCACGAAAAGTGGCGCAGACAGCAGCGGACAGAACAGTCCACACTTCCCGTTCTTCACCAATCAGCTCAAGGCATTCGAGGTTTGGCTCGAGCTTGGGTCTCAGGTAATATATAACTTTCTCGATATGTATTA
>NW_014037618.1:0-2500 GCF_001186125.1 Sphaeroforma arctica JP610 | reverse complement strand
GTTTCATCGAGTGGTCGCTGTACTATACGTCGAATGTGTGTTTTCATTTCTTATTCAATTGCGGGAAACTCGCACCGAGAATAGAGAAGTACAACACACTATTGCTGTGCTCGTGCCATTAATGGAGCCATTTACGAAGTGATATGTGTCAGCTATTCAATGCGATGACTTGTCATACGCGGGCTAGAAATAGAAAATGTAAAGACAAAAGCAATTAGAAATATTAGAAATTCTATGTCTGGCACCCACAGAGGGGTCAGACCTGTGCGAAACAGCCCAGAGGTCAGACACTCGAATACCAATAAACGTATCTGCAATCAGCACTTCAGCTCTAGTGTGCATGTGTATTAAGCATGTGTTCAGCGGTAGATTGGTATCCATAAACGTATCCCAATATTTATTGGGCCTATTTGTCCTATGCCTGATCTCAATGTCACTACGCCAAAATGTCGGCTCTCGGCGGCTTGCCAGGACGCAAGCAACGTAACTTTCGACCTTCATACATACTATTTTTTTGAGCTAGAGTTTGTATTTGTCATCGTACACACATTGGTGAATCAGCCGACCATGTCTGTCGCCTCGCTTCAGAAATCTCGTGTGTGCCAAACACAGACTTTTCGATTCTCCACAAGTCACCGGAGGATGGCGGTAGCTACCTACCCGTGCAGTTGTAAGTTCGCGATGGATTGTCTTAGACGCAGATTTTGAATTGCCTCCTTGGCTTGACTCCTCAATCATACAGCGAGATATGTGTTGACCACGTTCCAGTGAGACTTTTATGGGGTCACTTACTTAATCTCATATAGGATTGCGAGCCTCACAAAGCCAATTCCGAGCTCTGCTTCATCCTGCTCAGGGGGTAAGTCGATGTTCCACCCATATCTAGATCAAGCGATACCTAGATAGTAAATCGCCAGCCCTTTTCTAGCCCAGATACTAAACTGTTCCTCCACTTCTGAGACGGACAAGCACCCACGATTACAAAGTCTCTTAGTATAAAATCGAGGGTCCTGACAGTTCTATATTTGGTTTCTCTTCCCGCCACTATGCCTCAAAATATCTATTTTTTTTTGACGGGCGGAGAAGAGCCTGAAACTCTTGTCATAAGTCCATTGCTACCTTATCACCACAAATATGGTACTAGTGCCTTGCGATTCGGCGGGAAGTCAGAAAAGTTTCTTCTATACCACAACTGCGATTGGTACGCTCCCCAGCCCAGATTGCTAATCACAAATGAAATACCCAGCATCCATGTGTAGTTTGCGAGACCCGTCGCCACGTATATGGATGTGTAGATGAGAATCTCGGCGAAATAGTGCGGCGATGAAACATAGGTAAACCAGTCACCGTGCGGAACATTGTACCTGGGTATGGTAGGTTGAAAAAACTGGTGAGGCAACGAACCATAGAGCATGCACAAATCTGGGCGATAGTAAGAGATGCAGATGTTTTGCTGTACAATGTGGGCTAGTTGAGAAAAAGACAGATACATAGTTTATGCAAACACCGTGGACATACTGGTCATTGAGTGCGTCAAGCATGCACGGGTCGGGGCGGGATGAAAGTGGCAAAAGTGAGCACACAAACCAATGTTACGGTGAATCGCTCTAAGTTGGTCGTAGTCCACACTTGTGTGGTCGTGGAATAGCGACTGTATCCCACTGGTGTTACATTGCCGACGGAAATACAATTCCTGCGGCAGCCAGCAATCAATAGCTTCTTCTGATGTAGGGATTTTTTACATATTTTTGCTAGTTAAGTATGTAATGTTAAGAATATACCTGGACACGGGTTTCGAATCGTCTGTCTTTCTCTCGCCCTGCATGCGTAACTTGAACAAAATTGCATGACACTCGTATTGGTGTCGAGACGCCCAGCAGAAGAGTGACAATCCGCTAATAGCGCAGAAACCCCCGACGAAATCTGGTATATTAGATACAATCGGTAGTGGTCTGGTATGAGAAGTGTACGCAAAAGCATGTATGCACTTATAGGTACAATATATAGACACTCCCACGTGTAATGAGTGTGTATTCCTATATGATATGTACATCAACACGTGTAAAAGCTGCTGTACAAGCACCAGAAGTTGGTATCAGTAATTTCGATTTCTGCGTAAAACATGGTGACTATTCGCACTGGTGCGTACCCAGGTCCTGGTCGGTTTCACGGGAGTTCAGCTCCAGTAGCAGAGAGAGGCAGCAGAGGGCGTAGAAGCCCATCCCCACTATATAGTGTGCCACATGCATACTGGACGCTTTCAAGCCAGAATCTGTCAATATTAAAAAGGGATTTACATTTCAGTAACACTTGACTACGCTTGTGGGCTTACGAATTAATAGGAAACCAAAACACGAGAAACTCCTACTTCAGATTGAAGGGACTGCGATTTCTAGAAGCATTTGTGGCGGGCTACGAGCGATTATGTATCAGAAAACACAAAACGATATATAAAGACATCACATATATACTGAAATAAATACATTATAAGGGTACTGAA
>NW_014037619.1:0-4424 GCF_001186125.1 Sphaeroforma arctica JP610 | reverse complement strand
TGCTACGGTATTTACATCCATAGACCTAACACAGGGGTATCATCAAATGTAAATTTATGAACCCCATCGTAAGTACTTTAGTTTTACGTGGAAAGGTAAACAATACAGGTTTAGAGGTGCACCTTTTGGGTTGTACTCCTTACCAGCATTCTTCCAACAAGTAATGGATGAAATATTTGCAAACATGCCTAACGTGCAAGTCTATATAAATGACATAGTCATCTTTTCTAAGACTAAGGGCGAACATGCCGCATTAGTCAGGCAAGTCCTTCAGAGACTCAACGAACAAACTTCAAGATTAACGAGAAGAAATGTCACTTCGCCATGCGCGAAATACGGCTCTTGGGCTATCGTGTATCAGGGGAAGGTATTAAAATCGACCCCGGTAAGGTGGAACACCTGTTAGATTGGCGAACATCAACTACAGGAAGAGATGTGAACAGCATGTCTAGATTTGTAAACTTCTTTTCAGATGGAGTACCACACTTGGCTGATTATCTTAAACTCTTTGGACACTTAAGATGTCATAAAGGCAAACTAGTAGACTTGTGGACTAAAGAGTGTGATGACGCATTTAAAGCGCTCAAGCACGCAGTCCAACAAGCCCCTGTTGTACAAGGACCAGTCGATGGCGTGCCTTTTGAAATAGTAACGGACGCATCAGACTTAGCACTCGAAGGTGTATTATGCCAGGTTATAGATAATAAACCTAGGTATACACAATTCTTTAGCCGAGCAATGAATGCATCATAATTGAACTATCCAACTGTGAAGCACGAGCTACTAGCCATAGTAGCAGCTCTAACACACTTCCACGATTACCTATACGGAACATCTTTTACGCTGATTTGTGATCAGAAGCCCCTTCAATTTATGAAGGAGATGAAGCCAGGCTCTCAATTACTGAGCCGATGGCATGATACGATATCAAAGTTTCATTGTGATAACAAACATCTACCAGGGATACATAACCATATACCGGATATGTTATCACGCTTCGTACATGACTTTAATAAATCCGTACGTGAGTTACTAGCCATTGATTGTAAATGTAGTCCCAGGTGGTTTGAACTGGATCAAAAGATATTTGGGCCACATACCGTTGACATGTTTGCTGCACATCATAATGCACAACTTAAGAATTACAGGACTTTAAATCATCCTTTAGGAGATTTCTTTCAACTAGACCTCTCCAAACATAATGCGTGGGCTAATCCACCATGGCAGTTAATTGCCCAATTACTAAATTATGTTCATATACACAAAGCTACCATCACGTTATGTTGCCCATTACGGAGTAAAGATCCATGGCTCAATAAATTAATAGGCATTATACAATGCGAGCCACTATATTTAGATAGGGAAGTAGATACTTTCCTATATCAGGGTACCCGAGCCGTCCAGAAGACGCCCTGGGGACATACTATAATATGTCGTATAGGTCCCATTGGAACAACCAAATGGATCCCTTCTGAGACCTTCCTTAACAAGGTCAAAGAATCGGAGATTCCACTCTTAATAACATAAAGTCCAAGCGCGAAGTCTTTCAACCCCTATTTTTAAAGGGATTAATGAAAGATAATCCCAAAGCATATACACATATAATGCGACACTATTAAATAAGTCAGGTGTATCAAACGCACGCGAGCGCACTCATGACACTCATGCGACAGAAAGACAGGCGTCTGGAAACACTACAGACTTAGAGACCACGCAAGTGGATTCTCAGCACCCTACCTTTATTCTGGAGGAGCAGAATGATGAAAACATTCTTGCTTGGCTGACGCAAAATCATAAGCTGAAGCACCAGAACGTAGTAGACGCACTTAAAGATGCCAAGCAAAATGGGAACGCGCACCCTAAGCTGGCAACTTTAGTTGACAGAGTATATCAGTCATATACAGACTGTAATATCAACCAGATTAAGCGCTATAGGTTCGCACCGCTTAAGAGTGTGACTGAAGATGTTCCATGGCGCAGGGTCACCATTGATCTGGTTGACCTGCCTACGTCCCGAGCACACAGGCGACAGTTACGTATGCCACTTCTTTGATGTGGTGTCACGGTATAACTTGCTATGTCCTTTAAAGGACAAGAGTACGCAGACATGTTGCCAAGTCTTTGCTGACCACGGGTGGCCAGGTATTATGTGCACTGATAACGGTAACGAGTTCTGCGATGACGTAACGGAATCGTTAGTACTCGTATCAGGCATGTGCCATAAAAGAGGTGTACCATATAAACTGCAAACACAAGGCGCTAATACAACGCGCCACAGAAGACTTAAGTTATTCTTACGTACTGCATTAACGGATGATGCAGATGATTGGCCGTACCACCTTAAGTGGGTACAAACACAAATGAACGAGTGTGCTGATCCGGTTACAGAAACAACACCCGCTCACTATTTTCGTGGCAGATATAGTGAGTTACAAATACACTTTAACAAGGACAAACCTGATGACCATGAGTTACCATGGATGGAGAAGGTACAAAGCATAGACAACGTTGTATATCCTTGCTTGCGAGAGACACGTAATGTGGCATTATTAAAAAGGCAAAATAGATGAAATGCTACCAAAAAGATAGCAGAGTATCAGGTTGGAGACAAAGTTAACATCCGTCAACGTAATCCCGATGCTACTGTATTAACATCGAAATGAATAGGACAATATATAATATCTGTAGCCGACACTAAAGGTGGAACCTATGAGGTTAAAAACCCCGACGGTTCTAGTGCTTTCAATATAGGCACTAGTCGAATTCCGACTACTGAGACTATTCGCGCAAGAAGATATGATTCTACTGCACCTCTTGACCGCTCCGAATTCAAAGATATTATATGAAGAACGGATAAAGGAGGATATACATACCATCGTACACGCTTTATAGACGGTACAATAGCTGAGTTAGCTTCAGACGATTTTGAAAATCAGGACTATTTAAAGGCCTTTAACAGAAAACGGCGTAAACGCCTACATAAGTCACAGGCTGAAAAAGATAGCATGTTTCCATCGTCTGAAGGCACGGAAGTTAAAACTCACCAGCCAAAGAGTTTATCCCGAGCTTTACTGCTCATCCTTTATATGTTCCAAAAACATTGAAGCGTAAGAAACGTCCAGTCGACCGCCACGGACCTACTGGACCTAAACCCAAAACTCACAGTGTAACCGAGAACGCTTAACATCTCCGCCTGAGAAACATTAACTATACGTTATGCTACTTAATGTTTTCGATCCGTTTTCCTTTCTCGCTTTTTGACCCATAATCAGCTTGAGTGAGCAACTTGCTTCTCTTGGGTTTCAAAGCTGGGTGGGGGTTGTGTAAAAGCCGGGCCTCCACATTAGAATCTTGTAATATAAACGTACTCTTAATAGTGCGTAAAACGTACTCTTAAATGTACGTAAACTCAGTTTTACTTAAATGGTTTTTAACAGTTTTATTAATTAATACCTTTTCCATTTTACATATCAGATATTTAGACAAGGCCATTAAAAGGCCCCAGTAAAATACCAAATATAAGATTTGGTCTAGTTCTATTAATATAACTATATTTACCTTAAAAAGCTATTTATATCTGAATACTTCGGTAGCGAGATGGCTCAACCGAACATGGGTTTCTAAGGACTATTATTGTTGCTTAGTTTATCCTCCGTTCAGCCAACCAGATGTGCCAGTCTGATGAAGGCTAAGTCGATAATTCTTGTAAGGTGGCAAGTTATTGGTTAATGCAATAACTATGGACATCAAGAGTAATTTGTTTCTTTTTTTCTTCTTCTCTAAAGATAGGATTTTGTGAGTCTCTCGGATTCGCACCAATGAAACATACCATAGTTTCTAATAGAGCGACAACGAAACACTAAATAAAATCCCTTCGGCGAAAACAGTACTGAGTGGATTATATATAGGCAATGTCTCAGCCTCACACTTCCTCAGAGTATTGCTGTTTTCACGAGGCATACCTAGCTTTACTAAAAGACTCATTTCGTTTATTTACTTTGAATTTAATTATACTTAGACTTAACATAAGCGTTTAATTACTCGAAGGCGTTAATATCGCCTTGATAGACCGAAACTTACATCTTCAGCTTCAATCTTTCTTTTATTTGATCTAAAATCAAATTAAGATTGAAATTGTGCTGGAAATTTGCAGTTGCCATTATCCTTTCCAATCCGGACAATGACGGTAATATCCCATGGTGTAGCGCCCACAGGGTACCTGCCATACTTTAAAAAGGGTTTTCAGATCTGGGTAAGATAAAATAATCTGCTCTCAACATTCCTTTCAATTTTTATATCCATTTATCTGTTTTTCTTAAAGGACAACACAGTGTGTTTTAACTGTTTGTTTTTTGACATGTCGGAGTCTTCGGTATTGAATACCATGGTGGATTCGCACATGAGTTCTATTACACACACACACA